>NW_028248261.1:0-92634 GCF_964263255.1 Lissotriton vulgaris | reverse complement strand
AATGCAGGCTTTGTTGTTAGGCCTCCAACCATTTTGCCTACTTTTCAACCTTTATTTATGCCAGGGGTAGTGAGTCTTGCATGGGCCTAGTATTTCTGTGGGTTGTCTTGAATTTAAACATCATGGAGGCCATAGATGAATTGGGATTGTGCTGATTTTTCTGTGTTTTTCGATTTTTTTTTTTTGTACAATTTTGTGTTTTTCGATTTTTGACCTGTTGTTGGGGCCTTGACCAGGGGTAGTGAGTGGTGCATGGGGCCTAGTCTTTCTGTGGGCTGTCTTGAATTTAAACATCATGGATGGAATGGGATTGTGCTGATTTTGCAGTGTTTTTCGATTTTTGGGGGTGTTCATGGGGAGGGACATGCCATGTGGCTGGTGGCCATTTTGAGTGCAGCTACAGGCACTGGCCATGTGCTGGCAGGCAAGTGGCCATTTTGAATGCAGGCTTTGTTGTTAGGCCTCCAACCATTTTGCTACTTTTCAACCTTTATTTATGCCAGGGTAGTGAGTCTTGCATGGGCCTAGTATTTCTGTGGGTTGTCTTGAATTTAAACATCATGGAGGCCATAGATGAATTGGGATTGTGCTGATTTTTCTGTGTTTTTCGATTTTTTTTTGTGTAAAATTTTGTGTTTTTCGATTTTTGACCTGTTGTTGGGGCCTTGACCAGGGGTAGTGAGTGGTGCATGGGGCCTAGTCTTTCTGTGGGCTGTCTTGAATTTAAACATCATGGATGGAATGGGATTGTGCTGATTTTGCAGTGTTTTTCGATTTTTGGG
The DNA here is from genome assembly GCF_964263255.1 of Lissotriton vulgaris. NCBI lineage: Eukaryota > Metazoa > Chordata > Amphibia > Caudata > Salamandridae > Lissotriton > Lissotriton vulgaris. Next base: position 91,852 of record NW_028248261.1, on the reverse strand, counting down.
GGTGTTCATGGGGAGGGACATGCCATGTGGCTGGTGGCCATTTGAGTGCAGCTACAGGCACTGGCCATGTGCTGGCAGGCAAGTGGCCATTTGAATGCAGGCTTTGTTGTTAGGCCTCCAACCATTTTGCCTACTTTTCAACCTTTATTTATGCCAGGGGTAGTGAGTCTTGCATGGGCCTAGTATTTCTGTGGGTTGTCTTGAATTTAAACATCATGGAGGCCATAGATGAATTGGATTGTGCTGATTTTTCTGTGTTTTTCGATTTTTTTTTGTGTAAAATTTTGTGTTTTTCGATTTTTGACCTGTTGTTGGGGCCTTGACCAGGGGTAGTGAGTGGTGCATGGGGCCTAGTCTTTCTGTGGGCTGTCTTGAATTTAAACATCATGGATGGAATGGGATTGTGCTGATTTTGCAGTGTTTTTCGATTTTGGGGGTGTTCATGGGGAGGGACATGCCATGTGGCTGGTGGCCATTTTGAGTGCAGCTACAGGCACTGGCCATGTGCTGGCAGGCAAGTGGCCATTTTGAATGCAGGCTTTGTTGTTAGGCCTCCAACCATTTTGCCTACTTTTCAACCTTTATTTATGCCAGGGGTAGTGAGTCTTGCATGGGCCTAGTATTTCTGTGGGTTGTCTTGAATTTAAACATCATGGAGGCCATAGATGAATTGGGATTGTGCTGATTTTTCTGTGTTTTTCGAATTTTTTTTTTTGTACAATTTTGTGTTTTTCGATTTTGACCTGTTGTTGGGGCCTTTTCACCAGGGGTATTTGAGTCTAGCATGGGCCTAGTCTTTCTGTGGGCTGTCTTGAATTTAAACATCATGGAGGCCATGGATGGAATAGGATTGTGCTGATTTAGCAGTGTTTTTCGATTTTTGGGGTGTTCATGGGGAGGGACATGCCATGTGGCTGGTGGCCATTTTGAGTGCAGCTACAGGCACTGGCCATGTGCTTGGCAGGCAAGTGGCCATTTTGAATGCAGGCTTTGTTGTTAGGCCTCCAACCATTTTGCCTACTTTCAACCTTTATTTATGCCCAGGGGTAGTGAGTCTTGCATGGGCCTAGTCTTTCTGTGGGTTGTCTTGAATTTAAACATTATGGAGGGCATGGATGGATTGGGATTGTGCTGATTTTGCAGTGTTTTTCGATTTTTTTGTGCTCTATAACTGAACTGATGTTCCTCTGTCTTCCATTTTTTTAGGTGCACAAGACTCAAGAGAACCACCAGTGCCAGGAAGAAGTCCTGCAGCGGTTGTGTGTGTGCAGCATAACGTCACGCGACGTCACGTCTGGCCTCAGACAACTCTACAATTCGTGCAACTGCGGCCTGCTGTCTGACCTGCTCTGAAGAAGATGGCCCCGCCCCAAAGAAAGTTCTCCGTAGCTCCTCTAGCAAGAAAGTTGCTAGTAAGGAGCAGAAGAAGCAAGTTACCAAGGAGGCTGGTGTGTCACCCGCCACTTTTTTTGGGAGCAAAAGAAAAAGTACGCCTGCAGCAGCAGGATCTGCTGGGGACCAACCTGAGAGCAGCACCCCTGCTCCATTGGGTTCAGTGCCTCCACCACCACGCCAACTTAAGTCAAAGCCCTTGAGTGCTTCAGAGGCAGTCAGTGTACTTCTCCAATCACCATCGACCAGTGATGTTGGCTCATCGCAAGAAGTAGCAGCAATGTCCCTGAATCAACACAGGTTGTTGTAACTCATCTGACAAGTGTTGAACAACCACAGCCGCAACAACAACACCATGTGCAAGTACACGCCCAAGTACATGTGGAAGGAGAGGCAGCAAAAGGAGATGCGCAAGCAAAGGTGCATGGACGTTCACAAGTGCCCACAATAGTTGTTCCTCCCGAAGTAGGGGCACATTTGGAAATCGACAATGAAGCTGAGGTATCATTGGAAGCCACTCCTCCTGATGATCATTCATTGTCTTCCACATCCCTAGCAAGGAAAAGATCAAGGGGGGTGTCTACATCTTCTTCAAGCCCACTCGTTCTGGTGCAAGTGATCTGTCTTGGGAACCACGACAACTGCGGTCTGACAGTGAGGCAGAGGCACACCATGATCTGCCACCGGTACCTAAGCGTAAAAGGAAGGTCGTCCAAAACTCAAACCTATGGAGTGTGATGAGGCTCAACAAGAAGTGACAGATACTGCTGGTGATGAAGCCTCTCACGATGACGACGAGGCAGTCATCACAAAGGTCACTGCAGCCCCACCGGGCATGCAGCAAAGAGACATTTTGACCCTATCCCGAGAAGCTGCTGAGCGTGATGATGATGTCGGCGAGGAGGCAATGGAAATGGAATCATTAGATTTGGAGTTAAGTAGTACACCAAAACCTACCGCTTCCATATTTCTTCCTCGCAAGAAGGTACCCACCTCGTCCTCGACCTCAATTCGTGGTGGTGAAAGTGCAAAACGTACTGAAGTTCGGCAATCCACATCCTCCACTTCATCTGTCATTAGCAGCAGGACCACCACCACCAGTATCGACGCCTCCTCCGGCGGCGGCCCCCGAAGACATTTCAAGTCTCCAGTTTGGGACTTCTTTAGTGTTTGCCCAAAAAAGGCAAACGTAGCCATTTGTAGCCTTTGTAAGCTTCGATATAGTCGTGGTAAGCTTGGTTCTAACTATGGTACCGGAGGCCAGAGAGGTCATCTTGAGAGAAGGCACCCTCTCGAATGGTTTCCGCACCTAGAGGCGGTCAAGAAAGCCGGAATTGCACGTAATGAAAACGTTGATTTGTCATCTGCTGATGACGAGGAGGTAGAAGAAGACGATCCAAACACTTCACTTACACCCAGTTCCCATGTCAGCAGCACACCCCATGGGAGCCACACTAAGAGTGTGGGAGAGAGTGAGACATCAATGCGGAAAAGTTCATCAGCGAGCGTAACTGGGTCGAAGAGATCATCATCCCGTAAATCATTGGTCCAGGGCAACATTAAAAGATGTTGTTTACAGAAGCGCAATATGAACGCAACCACCCAATGACCGTCTGTATAACACTAAGCTGGCTAAAATGCTAGCTCTGGACCTTCTCCCTTTTTCTTTGTCGAAGGGGTTGGTTTCTAGAATTAGTGGCAGTGCTCTGCCCTAAATGGAAGGTTCCTAGCCGGTTCTATTTTGCCCGAGTTGCGGTTCCAGCACTACATGAAGATGTTCTGAAGGCGATTGGGGCAGCTTTGCAGAAGAGTGCTGTTCACACTATACATCTGACAACAGACATGTGGACCAGTGGCGCAGGCGCTGATTACATGTGCATCACTGCACACTGGGTCTCTTTTTCAGGGGCTAAAGCAAAGCTAAACTCAGGTGTTGACACTAACACTGTTTTTAAGGTGCTCGGAAACATGCAACACTAGCCATGTTTGGTTTGGAGAAACGTCACACAGCAGAAAACATTTTGGATGTCTTTAACACAAAGGTCCTTAACTGTCTGTCCCCACTAAAACGCAAGGTTGGTTATGTTTCCACGGACAATGGCTCCAATATAGTTAAGGCCATGAGGGACGGTTACTATTTCAGAGTGCCGTGTTTGGCGCACTGTATAAACCTGGTTGTCCAAAAATTCTTGGGTAATAAAGACAGTGCAGCGTGCAGTGTATTGGAGAACTGCCGAAAAATTTGCAAGCCATTTCAGGCATTCTTTTAAGGCCCGCAAGCAGCTGAGGAGCATGCTATATCAATGTCAAATGCCAGTGAAAGCACTCATCCAGGAGGTGGTAACACGTTGGAACTCAACCTTCTACATGCTTGAGCGTCTGTATGAGCAGTATACGCAACTCGATCAATATTTCTTGAAAGAGGGTATAGAGGAGCTGAGGATGGGTGGGCCGCAATGGAACATAGTTGAAAGCCTAACACGCATGCTTCGTCCTTTTGAGGTCTTCACGCGTGCAGTCAGCAAGAGGACTCTAATTTGGGAAAAGCTATCCCATTGTTGTACATGCTGGAGGACCAACTGAAGGAGGTGTGTTCTGTGTTTCGAAAAGATGACAAAAAGAAAGGCTCTTCTTTGCTTCTGGCTGAGCAATTATTAGAGCTCCTACAAGGTGATGAACGTCTTCAAAGATCCACTCAGAACAGCATTACATTTGTGCTACTATTCTGGATCCACGCTACAAAAAGGCGCTGCAGGCAGAGCATTCTTTGCTTTTGCTGATGAGATGTTACAAAGTACAAACGTTGGCTAGCCTTGTCAGCCAAGAAGTTTGAAACAGAACGGCTGGAAATTGAAGGAAATGGCAGTACATCAGCAGGCCATCCCCAGTCAAAACAATCCACTTCTGCACCTGTGGCTGTGGCACAAGTGACCTCTCAGCCGTTAAAGACACGGCAACCGCATCATCTGCACGAAAGACAGCAGAAACATTGGAGGCTGAAGAGGATTGGCTAGCTCTGCGTGGGTTTGGTTCTCAAAAGGCCAGAGGCACAGCAAGAGCTACGCAAAGTGGAGGAACCTTGGAGGAGGACCTTGAGTCGATGGTGAAGGACTATCTGAATGACTCCACAGAGGTCTATGTTAATTCTGACCCATTGGCGTATTGGCATGGAAAAAAGAATTGTGGCCACAGCTCACCAACCTGGCTTTAAACTACTTGTCTTGCCCACTCGCAAGTGTGTCTTCTGAACGGGTTTTCAGTGCGGCTGGTGGATTGTAACTCCAAACGGAGCCGCCTCTCGCCCAAAAATGTGGAGAGGTTAACAATGATCAAGATGAATCAGCACCTCATACCACCAGATATAAGAGTACGAGAGAGCGTGCCGGATGAAGAGGAGGTGGCCAGCACCATAGATGAGGGAATTTCTACTCTGTCAGGTGGCACTGACCTCACCCGGGCTGAATCGCAGAGTATGATGACGAAGCCTTATTCTTATTCCTGGACCGTGATTCCGACTTCGAGCCCTGAAAATGAGACAACGAATCAATAACTTTCTTTTTCATCCTTATTCACTTTTATTCTGTGTGTCTGTCTTTCTTTGTTGTGCACAGTTAATATAATTCAAACTTTAATCAGATTATCACAAAGACAAGCCCATCAGCAGAACTGTCTTCACTTGTTTGCTAATTTATTTGAAGGTGCCGCAGTCTGCATTCCTCAGGTTCACAAGTTCAGAAGAACATGCTCCTCTATCCTCCTCCTCCAGACTCCTATTTCCATCAAAGCAGAGGGCTGGTTTACGCCCAATGAAGAAAGACTCAGCACTTGTGGGGGTGTTGTTCTACTCTTTGCAGGTGAGTTGACGGGTCTGGGGCCATTGCTGGGAAGCACTAAAAGTGGTTTGTGCCAAATCCGAGGCGGAAATTTTTTTGTGTTTTTGATGACTTGCTTGCCTTTGAGGTGCTCTTAGGGGGGTTCCGTCTGTTTGTGGGTGAGTTTCATGGTCTGAGAGCATTGCTGGGACACTCTAATCTTGATTGCATTTGCTTTTCAGGAAATCCGTCGTGCCAACCCCGACTTATGGCCTAGCTACGCAGCGCGTTTGGACCGAAGGCCCAGAAATATTGCAAGTATGAGATTTTGCTTTTGGCCTGTTTGGGGGTGTTATGCTTCTTGGCGGGTGGGTTGCCGGGTCTTGGGGCATTCCTGGGAAGGTCTAATACCGGGTAGAAGTGGTTGGGACAAAATCCAGGCCGATTTTTTTTTGGGCTATTTCAGACATTTTGCTCTATGTAGCGTTTTCGGGGGCCTGTTTGGGGGGCTTGCTGGTGTTTGCGGGTGAGTTTCGTGGTCTGGGAGCACTGCTGGGACACTCTAATCTTGATTGCATTTGCTTTTCAGGAAATCCGTCGTGCCAACCCCGACTTATGGCCTAGCTACGCAGCGCGTTTGGACCGAAGGCCAGAAATATTGCAAGTATGAGATTTTGCTTTTGGCCTGTTTGGGGGTGTTATGCTTCTTGGCGGGTGGGTTGCCGGGTCTTGGGGCATTCCTGGAAGGTCTAATACCGGGTAGAAGTGGTTGGGACAAATCCAGGCCGATTTTTTTTTGGGCTATTTCAGACATTTTGCTCTATGTAGCGTTTTCGGGGGCCTGTTTGGGGGCTTGCTGGTGTTTGCGGGTGAGTTTCGTGGTCTGGGAGCACTGCTGGGACACTCTAATCTTGATTGCATTTGCTTTTCAGGAAATCCGTCGTGCCAACCCCGACTTATGGCCTAGCTACGCAGCGCGTTTGGACCGAAGGCCCAGAAATATTGCAAGTATGAGATTTTGCTTTTGGCCTGTTTGGGGGTGTTATGCTTCTTGGCGGGTGGGTTGCCGGGTCTTGGGGCATTCCTGGAAGGTCTAATACCGGGTAGAAGTGGTTGGGACAAAATCCAGGCCGATTTTTTTTTGGGCTATTTCAGACATTTTGCTCTATGTAGCGTTTTCGGGGCCTGTTTGGGGGGCTTGCTGGTGTTTGCGGTGAGTTCGTGGTCTGGGAGCACTGCTGGGACACTCTAATCTTGATTGCATTTGCTTTCAGGAAATCCGTCGTGCCAACCCGACTTATGGCCTAGCTACGCAGCGCGTTTGGACGAAGGCCCAGAAATATTGCAAGTATGAGATTTTGCTTTTGGCCTGTTTGGGGGTGTTATGCTTCTTGGCGGGTGGGTTGCCGGGTCTTGGGGCATTCCTGGGAAGGTCTAATACCGGGTAGAAGTGGTTGGGACAAAATCCAGGCCGATTTTTTTTTTGGGCTATTTCAGACATTTTGCTCTATGTAGCGTTTTCGGGGGCCTGTTTGGGGGGCTTGCTGGTGTTTGCGGGTGAGTTTCGTGGTCTGGGAGCACTGCTGGCTATATATACTTTACTTTGCAAGAGGTTTGAAGCAAATCCATGGTGGCTGAGGGGACTTAGGGCCTAGCTGCAGAGCGCGCGCGGAGTGATTTGGGAAATTTGTGAAAAAGTGACTAAGTCCCCATTTTTGTACTTTTGCTCTTTGGCTGTTTGGGGGTCTTCTACTCGTTTTCTCCTGGGTTGACGGCTCTGGGGCCATTGCTGGGAAGCTCTAATACCGGATAAAAGTGTTTTGGACCAAATCCCAGGCGGAATTTTTTTTGTGTTTTTGATGACTTGCTTGCCTTTTAGGTGCTCTTAGGGGGGGTTCCGTCTGTTTGCGGGTGAGTTTCGTGGTCTGGGAGCACTGCTGGGACACTCTAATCTTGATTGCATTTGCTTTTCAGGAAATCCGTCGTGCCAACCCCGACTTATGGCCTAGCTACGCAGCGCGTTTGGACCGAAGGCCCAGAAATATTGCAAGTATGAGATTTTTCTTTTGGCCTGTTTGGGGGTGTTATGCTTCTTGGCGGGTGGGTTGCCGGGTCTTGGGGCATTCCTGGGAAGGTCTAATACCGGGTAGAAGTGGTTGGGACAAAATCCGCGCGGAAAAGCCTTTAGTTTTGGCACTTTTTGTAACTTAGGGTTCGTTAGGGTTAGCCCTAGCACCAGGATTGCATGTGTATCGGGGTGTTCTAGATTTTTCAAACTGAGTTCTGGGGTCTTAGAGCACTCGTGAGAATGTGTAATTTTGGTTGCAAGTCATTTGAAGAAAATCCATGGTGGGAAAGGGGGGATTTGGCATAGTTAAAGAAAGCCTTTGCCACTATTCTTAACTTAGGGTTCGTTAGGGTTAGCAGTATTTCTATTGCATGTGTTTGAGTGGGGGGATTCGAGTCTTGGAGCGATGCTGGCTATGGCTACTTTTGCTTGGTTGCTTGCAAGTGGTTTGAATACAATCCACGGGGGGTAATGGGTAATTAGGGTACTTCGGCCTACTTTTACTTTCAAAGTAAGTTTTGTCTCCAGTTTTCTGCTAGGCCTCGTTTTTTGGGTGGGAGCACTGCTAGGAAGATCTATTTTTGTTCTAAACACAGTTTACAGTACACCTAGCTTGAGGGCAAGATCCGCTACATTAATTTGCCCATACTTACTTATCCTTCAAAAGGTGACTCAGAGTACGCACTTTCAAAAACATTGTACTGTCTGTCTACTAGGAAAAACAAATTGTGACTTTTTGCACTCCACAGCCTACATACCTTATATTTATTTATCAGTGGTGTTGTAATATTATATCACTTCCTGTTTTTCGTTGAATAATTACAGGCCGGGTTTCAGTCTCTGCAATGGGGAAAAAAGGATGGAGTCAGGCTTCACAGTAGCGAGCCACAATTCAGCATCAGGCAGGCAGTGGACAGGGTGTCTTCTGGTGACCAACATCGGTGGACGAAGCGTCGGCTGCAATGGAGGAGTGCCGCTAATAGGAGGATTTTTTTTCTGCGGGCAACTTACTTACCACTTCCAACAGGACCACTACAACCACACATAGATACAGTATCCCTTGCCTTTTTCTCTGACTGTGACTGCATTTCTTTGCTCTCTCTCGGCTTCTACATTGATCCCTTAACACATCACTTAGTCCACTCCACTATCTGCACCACACATAGTCATTTGTAAGTGCTCCTACGTAATTCGCAAGTCGCAGCACGCCCCAGCCGTAGAGGACTGGGATGGCCCCAATGATGAAGCATGTCACCAAGGGGCAACCCTGGTGAGTGAGGGGACACCTAGAAAAAAAGCAATTTCTCCTTTTCTATCTACTATACCTTCTGTCAGGTTACGCAGCCCCTAAGCGCCTACCGTACTATGAAACTACATTTCCCATGAGTAGGCGGGAGACTTGCAGACTATTTAGTGAGACTATATGAGAGTACCCTTGTATGTTAGGACATCACTTCACTGATGCCTGTCTTGTCTTCTCTTACAGGTATCCTTTCCCTGCTGACCCTACCTTTACCCATCCCACATTTTTTATTTTAGTTTGTTATTTTTCTCCCTCGCCTAATGCCTCGAACACCCTGTGTTTACACTTCTGGGTGTTGGTGACATTTGGAGGTGGAACCATATTTGCATCGACTGGATCACGGGGAGTAAACGTGACACCTTCCAGACCAACCCCATTGAGTGTTGTTGTGAATGGATTTATAGTGACCAGCAAGGCTCTCGGGTATCTGGCTACAGAGACCTTATGTTGAATATAGTTATCAATAATTCCACACAGGCCCTGTACTGTCGCATTCTTTCTTTCCACAGTTGTCGATGATATATTCTTACTCTGCTTGACAAAGAACCATTGCTAATGTGAAAGAACTTCAACCGAATTAGTAGTTATACTTTACCATTTGTTAGGCTACAATGTGGCACTGCTCTACTGTACTTCTGTCACCTGCTATATTCTCAGTTGTACCGTTGAATTGCTCAGGAGGACAAACCAGATTTCATTTTCTTTTTTTTCATAGGCATGCAACTGCCACTGTGGCACACCACTACTACCACCGCTATGAGGAAATTTTATCCGACCAAGATTGCCAACGTTATTCGGTGTTTCCCGTGGAGCCAGCCCTGGGCCTAGCCCTACTTTCAAACACAAATTACAGGTAAGATAAGCGTTTGGTGGTTTGGGGGTATAATGGAGTATTAGTACGAGAGACGAGAGCCTGAAGGTAGTACTACTAAAGTCCTAGGACTCTTGGATTCACTTCACTTAGTCTGTGAGAGGCACTTAGTGTTGAAAACATTTGGGCATTTACACTTAAAGGAAGAAAATGGAACTAAACTTTCAGGAAAACAGTCAACGTTAAACCCCCACCCACCAGGCAAGCAGTAAAAAACAGGTATGCTCAGATAAAGTTTGAAAAAGTATATTTATATCCCTAACAAAATAATCTCCCGCAAGACCCTCCCTAACCCCAACGATTGTCCTTCAAAAGTCCCCAAAAACCCAACTCCCAATTCCCACCCCCCAAAAGTCTCTAAAAAAGGGGCAAGGGACACTAGGGGTGGATGCTGTTCACTTTTTGGGCCAGGGCATCATGCTCCTCGCGGAGCAAGGCGAGCTCCTGCTGAAGGCGGGACACCATCAGGGTGGTGCGGCGCAGGCGTGCCTTCACTGCCTTGCAGGTGCAAGGCCTGTGAGAAGCAGCTGTTGGCCTTGCTGCTCGGCGGTGGCGTTTGCCTTTGGCAGCCCGGCTCAGTCTCGGTGGACCACTGTGCTGGGTCACGGTGGCAGCCGGTGAGGCCACGGAGGACGACGTTGTCGTTGTTGTCGACCGCACACTTTCCACGTCCTCCAGGGCCACCAGCCGCCGATATTCCGCAACAGTGGCCTCGATTCTCCGTTGCCGGGCCGCTCTAGCCAGCTCCTTCCTCCTTGTTCGTTTGGAAGGAGAACCTATATGAAGAAAGAAAGACATAGTCTGTAACCAATGCTCTTTAAGATTAACTCAATCATTCAGCAGAAATGTGTGCTGCAGTACAACTAGCAACTTGCAAGCGCATTACATAACTATTGAGGCCAGTATCTATCTAACCTCACACTTCTTCATCCTTGCTCTAACATTAGTGGGAGTTTAAGGAACAAATTCTATGAGCACTGTGGACTTCCATTGGAGTCGACTATGAAAGTACACCAGTCTTATTCTTCTTCTTGTCTCTTGTTTTGGAAAATTGGTACGTTATTTTCTGCAAGCCGGCATAATGCCAGCGCGGTAAACTTGCACCCGAGAAAAAGAGACGCACGCCATGAGGAGTGACCTAGACTTGCGTTGCCGTTGCGTTACTGTACCCGTCCAGTACATGCAGGTGGTGAATCTCTTACTTTTCTATTACGGGTGGCACTGAGAATACTCTGTTACAACTCAAGGGCTACTGCTTAATTAATTTAACTTTCACCCTACAGTGGAAATGAGTACTAGAAATGGAAAATTGAAGAAGATAAATAATCTGATTATCTATCACTTCACATGGGATGTTTTTGCTTATATATGGGATGACTTTAGGTGCTTTGCTTTTTATTGAGTGACAGGCAGTGATACATCCACACATGAATGACTGAGTACTACTAAACTTATTAAGAGAGGTAGGGAGTGGCCACCATAATAACCGGATCTATGCAGTGCTTGCAATACAAACTACTGCTACTATTTATGGTAGTATTTGGACAAAATTAAAAGTTCTTTTCCTTGCCTTTCCTACACTGGAACGGACGTGCGGGTGCAGTGTTAGTGTTACATGCTCTTCAAAGTTACACTTACTTCATCCACTGACCGTCTACTCTCTCTAGATCATGGGTACTCACAAACTTTCTCTCAGGGGCTACATTTACAGTGTAGTTTGGGGCCGAGGGCCGCACTGGTGGGGGCGGAGTCAGAGGGGGCGGGGCTAAAGCAAAACGATAACTTGTGACCATGAGGTTGCACACAGGTCCCTGCAGCAGATGCCCTCATCCACTGAGCCACCAGACCCAGCATTTACATACATCTCTCTCCCTCCTGCTGTCCCTCCTGCCCTCCCTCCATCTCTCTCTCCCTCCTGCCCTCCCTCTCCCTCTGTCATCTCACTGTGTGTGTGTCTATCTGTGTCAGCCTTCAGCCCGGGTTGAGACCGCTTCCTCAACGCGCACACACAGACAACAACACCAAAGTACTTAACAGGTCTTTAAAAGACCATTAACATATTATTGAGGCTTTGTTTGTTTTAGCGCCCCTGCTTCTCCACCCTGACAATCACTGCTTGCCCGGCCCCACAGAGCAGAGGCTTAGTTCTATTTCACCTCTTTGTGGCCTTGCATCTCCACTCTGCTCTGTGGGGGCCGGGGGAGCAGTGATTGTCAGAGTGGAGATGCAGGGGCGCTAACAGGTGAAATACAAAAAAGCCTCTGCTCTGTGGGGGCCGGGGGAGCAGTGATTGTCTGCAAGGTCAGCGCACCGCCAACGAAGGCTTGCCGGGCCACCACCGGCCCGCGGGCCGTACTAGGAGTACCCCTGCTCTAGATACACATATGCTATCTAAGAGTCAGATAGTAGCATGATCCAGGTATATGGACACATACAGTTTCTGTGTCACCCACCCAGGCTGTTGTCCTTCCACCCATCATTGCTTCATCATTCACCCAGCCATGCATCTCATATTCTTGCCTTCCCAGCTAGTCTTCAATCTCAATAAGTAAGGAATATATAAGAGCTTACCTCTGGCCGCCACCACCACCGTCTCAACTCTCACAGCTGCCGCCGCCGCCTCCTCCCCTGAAGCATCGCCCGATTCGCCCTCCGCCTCGGTGTCGAGCACCACCACCTCCACACTGGCCCCGCCACCAGATGTTCCACCTACAAAGTACATTTAAGAATGTTAGAATAAAGCAGTCACTAGTATTTGGTCTAGGAATGAAGACATGTGAAAACAATGTAATTTGTGACTGTCGTTAAAGTTAAAAAAAAAATGTCCCTTTTTCCAGGGAAGGTTGTCTTGCTGCACTTTTTGGCACAACTGATGAAGGCTGTTTTTTTAACACGCACCATTTTTCTCCACACAGACAGAAGATGGACTTCTAACAACAAGATCAAGTTGAAACCAGGTGAGAGCTCGGCTCGACCACAAGAAATGTCTTCAATTAATCGTCAGCACTAACCACTTTTCCATTATCAGTTAAACGTTTAGTTTTATTATGACTTCATTTTAATAAATGTGTTTACTTTTAATAAAGCTTTTAAACTTAAATACAATCTGTGTTTTTTGGTCCAGACTAGAGTGACTGAGCGAAAGGTTTTGCAATTTTTGCAAGCATGAGTCCAGATAGAACACTTCAAAAGACATTATGGACAATCCCAGAGGACTGCACTAAGTTGATAGAGCTATTGCTGACTAGAATCATGGGAGTTTCGCCAACCGTGCAATCTTAGTTAGCTACACAGACAGACTAATAAGAATAATCTAGTAATACCACAGGGAGTCATAGTAGAGGCAGGATAAGAATTTAGATACAGTCTACAAGAAGAGCAAAGACAATTTTGAAAAAAGTCAAATGAGGAACGCTAGGAAAAATAGGTACTAGTCTAAAATGAAAACTTACTGGGGCCAGCAGAGGAGCCCTCGCCTGCCCGATCCTGGCCCTGTTGATGAACAGCATCCGCCGCCTGCTGCTCCTGTGTCCTCCTCTCGCCCCTGGGGGGAGCTGACGTACAACATGAAAGAAAGAACAGAAAACATGGATGATTGTTGCTTGTCAATGTCAACCAAATCAAACATTTCAAAAGAACAATAACAAAATATTTCTGCGAAATTATATTGATTATGGTTACTTTTCATTTATATGCGGACCTGTGACTTCGAAAGTCACGTAACTCACTAAACAAAGTACTGAAACGTTCACCTAGGACTGGCAGGCAGCAGTCCGCAGGCAAGACGCAAAGTGACAGACAAACTCCATTGTGATTTCAGTCAGATCAGTGACAACACTAACAGTTGCCTGCTACATTACCAGTCATTTAAATAGTCAAACTATCAATCCACCGCCACTATTTTTCTTATTGTCAGGGTTACAAAGGAAGGGGCAGATTTAAGCCCTTGCGGCTCTTTTGCGCCGTTCTTGCGTGACTTTTGTGACGCAGCAGCTAAACAAAAAAGGGCGCCATGGTGCGGCGTATAATATTATAACAACGTGACGCATTTGGGAGATGCATCCCGTTATAAAGCCCTGCGCCATCAGGGGGCGTTCCGGCGCAAGGGAGGGCATTCCTGCGCTGGAACACATCCTAATAGTGGCTGAGGGAAATCTACAAAATATCAATCAGTCACCTTTAGGACAATGATGCGTCACACAAACCCTGCACCTGCTTGAAGCAGACGTACGGCTTGACCCAGCATTGGGGAGATAGGGTACCCCAGAGCATTGATGGAGCTGCGCCATCGTTGCGACGCAACTCCAGCAGTAAAGCTTCGGTGACGTTTTGGGCCCATGGGGCGCCGCCGCCGCATTGCAAATACGGCGCACCATGTTTGGTGGTGGTAGCGGGCCGCACAATTAATGGCGCATCCCTGCTACTTTGCAGGGATGCGACGGTAATTGCAATTCTGCCCCTTAGGGGCATACTTACTTACGCGTTCTGGCGCATCTCCAGAGATGCGCCAGATCAAATGCGTCACGCAAAACTACCCTTGCGACACGGCAGATGTGCCTCATTTACAATGCGGCGCGCCCTGGCGCAAGGGTAGGCACTTGCGTGACGCATCTCGTCACGTAAGAGCGGCGCATCGCTGGAGTCACGTCGCCAACGCAATGCAACTCCAGTAATGCTCAGGGCCACCCAATACTTTACATGCTGTGTCAGTCCTTTCGCCTGCTTCGAGCAGACATAAGGAATTGAATTGACGTAGCAGCGTCGCAGAAGTGCCTGCGTTAAATCTTGTAGATTTCACGCAGGCAATTTTGCGAGGCGCACAGCCGCTGGACCGCCCACCCTGCGTACTAGGAACGCACCCATTGTGGTGCAGGCCCATGGCTTTATAACGTGACGCATCTCCCTAGATGCGTCATGCTGTAAATGACTTGCAGGGATGCGGCACGTTTACGCCGCTGTTGCGTCACGCAAGGCAACGTAAACGTGGCGCAAGGGGCTTGTAAATGTAATCTGCCCCCTAGTGTCTAGCATTACGCAGTTCTGTTAAGTACACTCATACATAATAGTTACTCAGGCCAATGAGACCACGAAATAGAAAACAAATAAGCATAGTAGCAACCCCACTGAGAAGGAGAGCAGTGCACCTGAAATGCACAGAAGATTTTGAAATATAATTTAACTACAATGTAATCGTCATCAGCGGCATTATTGGCTTGCTCCATGTAAAAAACAAATATTTGCAATACAACAACACAGAGCAGGAGAAAACATCATAGTAGTGAGTGATTAAATGCCAATGGCTACTACTACTCACCAAGGCCGGGGATCTCCAAGCCGAGCTGGTCCAGCAGGTCGTGCTCGCGGTCCAGGAGGTCCGTCCAGCGATGGGTGACCTGGCTGTAGGTGCGCTGGACCCCGTAGAGGTGGGATATGGCCCAGCACACCTTCTCCCACCGCTTCCGGCGCTCCCGCATGTTATAGCCGCCGGCCGCGATCCTGCCGCCTCCCGCGATGGTCCTGGGCAGGCGGCGCTGGACAAAGTACACCAGCGCGCCCACTTCCTCCGGGCTGAATATCTCCCGGCGCGTCACCTGCTCCCCCCTCGATCTCACGCCTGCTGTCCTGCCACTGGGTCCAGCACTACTCCCCGCCGCCGCTGCGGCCCTCAAGTGCCTGGGCAGCTTCACGGCGCCTGGCTTGACCATGGTCTGGGCAGGTAAGGTAGGAAGAAGTAGAAAATTAAGAAAGAATAGGATAGGGAAGAAGAAAAGAAAAGAGTTTACAAAAGTAGTTTAAAAGTAAAGAAAAATAGCAGAAAAGACAAAAATATACAGCTAGGAAAAGAGAGGGATAGATAAGAAGCAAAATCGTAAAAAAAAAACTGAAAACAAGCAAAGGATGGGAAAGATATCAAGAGGATTAAACACCATGCCCAGACACAGGAAATGAATGAAAAACAAGATGGCCGGCGCCCGTTTCCGAGCGCGAAAGTCAGTTCGCGCGAGATTTTCCTCGCGATCTCGTGCGAACCTCTAGATTTCCCGCGCGATCTCGTGCGAACCTCTACTCGCAATGCGCTTACTGCGCGAGATTATACATAGCGGGCGGAAACGGAAATACGTCACGCAAACAAAATGGCCGCGCCCGTACTCGACCTTGGGGTAAATTCGCGTGTTGCGCTGCAAGCGGCTCGCGAATACTGCAAAAAAACTCGCGAAACAACAAGCCGCAAAAAAATAAAATGCTCATTCGCACGAATTGGCGGCTTCCGCGGTCGGTTTCGCACGACGCCGCGCCCCGCGAATAGCGCGAAAAAAACCGCAAAACGATTTCAGCAAAAGCAAAAGCAATGAGCAGGTGCAAAAGGTCAACCTCATGATTTGTAACGATTCTTTGTATTGCTTCCTGAGGGGGCCCTCCAGAATTCGGTTGCCTGCTTGCAACTATTGTGTGACCCTGCTCTGACCTTAACTGTATGCCACAAAGGTCCTGATTTACAGCTAAAGGAGCAGACAAGCAGGTGCCAGGCTGGAACTTTAAATTCTTTCAGTGACACATTAATTAGCCCCTAATTCATTATTGTCAGTTGGGGCAGGGCAGGTGTTGTAACTAATTTTGCAACAATGAAAGCACTTAGCAAGTGCAAAAGATCACTAATCAGGGCGCACTAAGGAAGCAGGTGCCAGCTAAAAAAATATTCTGTGACACATTAATCAGCCCCAAATTAATTCAGGTCACTTGAGGCAGGGAAGGTGTGCTTTGCTTTGCCGAAAATAATGTACACTGGACAACCAGAGGGTGTGGTGATGAAACAGAGGGTGGCATGGGTGGGCCAGAGGGTGGCATGAGTAGTCAGAGAGTGGCAGTGGTGACAGAGAGTGGCAGTGATGAAGAAGAGTGTCCCAAACAGGCTGGACATGTAGAAACAACAAGTTCGCAAAACTTGCGACCCGACAGGTAAGTTCGCAAATTGCGAAATTGTAAAAACCCTCGCGAACTGGCAGAAACACGGGCGAACACAAAAAAAAAAAAAAATCCGCAAATTCGCGGGAATTCGCGGATTTTGCGGATTGCGAATCCGCAAATCCGCAAAATTCGCGAACGCGAGATCCGCAAAATTCGCCCATGCTTAGTTTTTAGGCAGTACATTCCTAGTAAGAGGGCACGCTATGGAATCAAACTGTATATGTTGTGTGACAGTGAGACTGGATATGTCTACAATTTCAGGGTGTACACTGGTAAGGAGTCCAGCATTAACCCTCCTGGTTGTCCTTCCACTTTTGGAGTGACTGAGAAGATTGTATGGGAACTAGGTAGAGGATTATTTCACAAAGGCCACCATTTGTATGTAGATAACTTCTACACTGGTGTGCGGTTGTTCAAGGAGTTGGCCAAAGTGGGCACTGTTGCTTGTGGCACAATGCGCAGTAACCGGAAAGGTTTCCCAAAGGAACTTGTTTGCAAAAGGCTTGTGAGGGGACAGTCTACTGCATTGCGATGTGGGGAGCTTCTGGCTGTGAAGTTTTCAGACAAGAGAGATGTGTACATGCTGACTACTATCCATGACGAAAGTACTGTACCTCAGCCTGTTTGGGGTCAGGTTGCTGAAGTGCGCAAACCTGTGTGCATTCTAGATTACAATAAGTACATGGGTGGTGTTGACCGAGTAGATCAGAGGTTGGAACCTTATGATGCTATTCGAAAGGCTTACGTTTGGTACAAGAAATTGGCTATTCATCTTTTCCATTTGGCATCCTTCAATGCTTTTGTTGTGTTCCAGAAGTCTTGTCCTGAGTCGAAGATGCCTTTTGTTAAGTTTCAGGAGTCTGTAATAGCCAGCCTTGTACTAGTGGAGCAGGCAAGTGTTCCTAGATTTGGAGTGGTGGAGGAGGTGGCTAGATTGAAAGATCGCCACTTTGCTGAATTCATTCCTCCCACTACCGCAAAAGACTTTCCGACTAGAAGATGCAGAGTCTGTTGGCGTAGAGGCGTGCGGAAGGAGTCTCGTATGTACTGCCCTGACTGTCCTTCTAAGCCTGGATTGTGTCTGTCAGCTTGTTTTAAATCATACCACACGAAAAAGAAGTATTGGGAGTTTTAATGAGCTGTGAAGTGAATTGCCTGGTCTGTATTCTGTAAAAAAAATTGGTTTGTTTCAAGGTTTGGCTTTAGTGCAATGTGTTTGATTTTAGAATTTGTGTAAGTTGATTTGTAGGTATTTCCATTTGTTTAGTGTTTTTTTGAAAAGAATAATTCTAAATGTGATTGTGGTGTGTGCAGGCTGGCGCTTGGATGGCGGTGTGCGTAGACTGGCGCTTGGCTGGAGGTGTGTGTGGATTGGTGCCTCCCTGGCAGAGTGCATGGTTTGGTGTTTTGCGGGTGGTGTGTGTGGATTTTTGTTTGGCAGGCGGAGTGCATGGTTAGGTGCTTGGCTGGCAGTGTGAGTGTATGGTGCTTGGCTGGTGGAGTGCAAGGAATGGTGTTTGGTTGGCGGTGTGTGTGGAGTGGCGCTTGGCTGGATGGTGTGCGTGGAGTGGCGCTTGGCTGGATGGTGTGCGTGGAGTGGTGCTTGGCTTGCGGTGTGCGCGGAGTGGTGCTTGGCTTGCGGTGTGGTGCTTGGCTGGCGGTGTGTGTGGAGTGGCGCATGGCTGGATGGTGTGCATGGAGTGGTACTTGGCTGTCTGTGCATGGAGTACTGCTTGGCTGGCGGTGTGTGTCGAGTGGTGTTTGGCTGGCGGTGTGTGTGGAGTGGCGCTTGGCTGGATGGTGAGCGTGGAGTGGTACTTGGCTGTCTGTGCACGGAGTGGTGCTTGGCTGGCGGTGTGCGTGGAGTGGCGCTTTGCTTGCGGTGTGCTTGGAGTGGTTCTTGGCTGGCGGTGTGCGTGGAGTGGTACTTGGCTGGCGGTGTGCGTGGTGTGGTACTTGGCTGTCTGTGTGCGCTGAGTGATGTTTGGCTGGCTGTGTGCATGGTTTGGTGCTTGGATGGTGGTGTGGGTGGTCTGGCGCTCGGCTGGCGGTGTGTGAGTACTAACTTTCTGTTGGTCACTACATACACTGCTAGTTGAGTGACACTCTACGCAGTCCATCATTTTGTGTAGTTGCTGTGGCAGATATATGGGCGTGTGAAAGTGATGGGCCCTTGAATGGCGCTGTCTGCTGGTGTGAGTGTTGTAATGTGATGGGTCCGCGGCTGGCGGCGTGAATGTTTTGTATGTGTCACACGTGCGAAAGGTGTATGAATGGCCTGTAAAGAGGTTGGTGCCTTGACGTGGCTTTACAGCTCACGAGCTGTGAGTCAGTGGTTCAGTTTATCATACTTTCAATTATACGCAGTGTATTTCATTTTTGTGAAATTACTTGCAAATAAAATTGTATGTACTGAATCATCACTCATCCTCGTGCCAAATCCAACCAGTATGTGTGTGTGTTTGCGGTTTAGATGGCTGTCCAGTAATATTTGTTTTTGTTTTCCCTTTTAGAAGTAGGGTGTACCTTGTCCCTTTTTGTGAATGTTGTAATGTGTTGCTTTTCCTTCCGGATGGTGTCAATGGTCTGGTGTGTAACAGGTATGAAAGGTGCGTGAATGGCCTGTAAAACGGTTGGTGCCTTGTCGTGGCTTTACAGCTCACGAGTTGGGAGTCACTGGTTTGGTTTTTATGCATTTATTTATTGACAGAGCATTTCATTTTTTGAAATATCTTGTTAATAAAATTTTATGTACTGAACCATCACTCGCCCTCGTGCCAAATCCAACCTGTATGTGTGTGTCTTTGAGGAATAGTTAGCCGTGCTTGAATGTTTGACTTTTGAGTAACTCTGTTACGGTGTACATTATAGCTATAAATAACTTACTAAATTTAGATTTTATTGTTAAACCATGGAAGTATATGGTCATGTCTTTCTGGTGAATTTTATTGATTTTTTTCCACAATCTCCTGCAAACTTGAAATTGTCGGTCAAAATTTCCTTGAATCACACGCTCTCAAATTGAAAACTTAATTCGCCACCGTACAATTTGGACCGTTTCCTTTTGCAGCCACTATGCCTACCCACGCAAGTGAGGTACCATTTTTATCGGGAGACCTGGGGGAACGCTGGGTGGGAGGAAATTTGTGTGAGCCCAGTGACGCCACGCTTTCCCACGCAAAAAAAGTATGTAAACACTGATTTTTTCAGCAAAAATTGAGGTTTACAAGGGATTCTGGGTAAAGGAACGTTGGAGGATCCACGCAAGCCATACCTCCTTGGAAGCCCCTGGGTGTCTACTTTTCAGAAATGTGTGGGTTTAGTAGGTTTCCCTACATGGCCGTCTCGCACGGGGCCAAAAACCCAGGTAACCTCTCTTTCAAAAGCTGGTGGTATTCAATGTGAATACCACCAGCTTTTGCAAGAGGGGTTACCTGGGTTTTTGGCCCCGTGCGAGGCGGCCATGTAGGGAAACCTACCAAACCCACACATTTCTGACAAGTAGACACCCGGGGGCTTCCAAGGAGGTATGGCTTGCGTGGATCCTCCAACGTTCCTTTACCCAGAATCCCTTGCAAACCTCAATTTTTGCTGGAAAGATCATTTTTTACACACTTTTTTTGCGTGGGAAAGCGTGGCGTCACTGGGCTCACACAAATTTCCTCCCACCCTGCGTTCCCCCAGGTCTCCCGATAAAAATGGTACCTCACTTGCGTGGGTAGGCATAGTGGCGGCAACAGGAAAAGGTCCAAATCGTACGGTGGAGACATTACAATAACCAATAGCAAGATTACCTTCTTTTTTTAGGGGGGGGGACTGAGTTATTGGACCGGGGCTCGGCGGGCATCTTTGGTAACTACCAAACCCAAACATTTCTGAAAACTAGACACCCGGGGGAGTCTGGGGAGGTATGGCATGCGTGGGTCCCCCAATGTTTTCCTACCCAGAAATCCCTGCAAACCATAAATTTAGGTTAAAAAAACAGTTTTCCATACATTTTTGCGTGGGATCGCCGTGTCGGCACAAATGTCCTACCACCCTGCGTTCCCCTTGTTCTCCCGAGTAAAATGATACCTCACTTGTGTGGGTGGGCCAAAGGCCTGTGACTAAGGCAGGGGGGCTTAATTTGCAACACTGAAATACTACTTTTTTCAACATTCATTTTTGGCCTGTTCTGCTTTGGGGCACCCACACAAGTGAGGTATCCTTTTACTCGGGAGAACAGGGGGAGCGCTGGGTGGTAGGACATTTTTGCCGGCACGGTGATCCCACGCCAAAAAGTTTGGAAAAGTGATTATTTTACCTAATTTTAAGGTTTGCAAGGTGGTCTGGGTAGGAAAACGTTCGGGGACCCACGCATGCCATACCTCCCTGGACTCCCCCGGGGATCTACTTTTCAGATCTGTTTGGGTTTGGTACTTTCCAAAGAATACCACCGAGCCCCGGGCCAAAAACTCAGGTGCCCCCCCCCCAAAAATGAAGGTTGTTTAGCAATTTGGTATTGTAAATTCACCACCGTACAATTTGAACCATTTCCTTTCGCAGCCACTATGCCTACCCACGCAAGTGAGGTACCATTTTTATCGGGAGACCTGGGGGAACGCTGGGTGGGAGGAAATTTGTGTGAGCCCAGTGACGCCACGCTTTCCCACGCAAAAAAAGTGTGTAAAAACTGATTTTTCCAGCAAAAATTGTGGTTTGCAAGGGATTCTGGGTAAAGGAACGTTGGAGGATCCACGCAAGCCATACCTCCTTGGAAGCCCCTGGGTGTCTACTTTTCAGAAATGTGTGGGTTTAGTAGGTTTCCCTACATGGCCGTCTCGCACGGGGCCAAAAACCCAGGTAACCTCTCTTTCAAAAGCTGGTGGTATTCAATGTGAATACCACCAGCTTTTGCAAGAGGGGTTACCTGGGTTTTTGGCCCCGTGCGAGGCGGCCATGTAGGGAAACCTACCAAACCCACACATTTCTGACAAGTAGACACCCGGGGGCTTCCAAGGAGGTATGGCTTGCGTGGATCCTCCAACGTTCCTTTACCCAGAATCCCTTGCAAACCTCAATTTTTGCTGGAAAAATCAGTTTTTACACACTTTTTTTGCGTGGGAAAGCGTGGCGTCACTGGGCTCACACAAATTTCCTCCCACCCTGCGTTCCCCCAGGTCTCCCGATAAAAATGGTACCTCACTTGCGTGGGTAGGCATAGTGGCGGCAACAGGAAAAGGTCCAAATCGTACGGTGGAGACATTACAATAACCAATAGCAAGATTACCTTCTTTTTTTAGGGGGGGGGACTGAGTTATTGGACCGGGGCTCGGCGGGCATCTTTGGTAACTACCAAACCCAAACATTTCTGAAAACTAGACACCCGGGGGAGTCTGGGGAGGTATGGCATGCGTGGGTCCCCCAATGTTTTCCTACCCAGAAATCCCTGCAAACCATAAATTTAGGTTAAAAAAACAGTTTTCCATACATTTTTGCGTGGGATCGCCGTGTCGGCACAAATGTCCTACCACCCTGCGTTCCCCTTGTTCTCCCGAGTAAAATGATACCTCACTTGTGTGGGTGGGCCAAAGGCCTGTGACTAAGGCAGGGGGGCTTAATTTGCAACACTGAAATACTACTTTTTTCAACATTCATTTTTGGCCTGTTCTGCTTTGGGGCACCCACACAAGTGAGGTATCCTTTTACTCGGGAGAACAGGGGGAGCGCTGGGTGGTAGGACATTTTTGCCGGCACGGTGATCCCACGCCAAAAAGTTTGGAAAAGTGATTATTTTACCTAATTTTAAGGTTTGCAAGGTGGTCTGGGTAGGAAAACGTTCGGGGACCCACGCATGCCATACCTCCCTGGACTCCCCCGGGGGTCTACTTTTCAGATCTGTTTGGGTTTGGTACTTTCCAAAGAATACCACCGAGCCCCGGGCCAAAAACTCAGGTGCCCCCCCCCCCAAAAATGAAGGTTGTTTAGCAATTTGGTATTGTAAATTCACCACCGTACAATTTGAACCATTTCCTTTCGCAGCCACTATGCCTACCCACGCAAGTGAGGTACCATTTTTATCGGGAGACCTGGGGGAATGCTGGGTGGGAGGAAATTTGTGTGAGCCCAGTGACGCCACGCTTTCCCACGCAAAAAAAGTGTGTAAAAACTGATTTTTCCAGCAAAAATTGTGGTTTGCAAGGGATTCTGGGTAAAGGAACGTTGGAGGATCCACGCAAGCCATACCTCCTTGGAAGCCCCTGGGTGTCTACTTTTCAGAAATGTGTGGGTTTAGTAGGTTTCCCTACATGGCCGTCTCGCACGGGGCCAAAAACCCAGGTAACCTCTCTTTCAAAAGCTGGTGGTATTCAATGTGAATACCACCAGCTTTTGCAAGAGGGGTTACCTGGGTTTTTGGCCCCGTGCGAGGCGGCCATGTAGGGAAACCTACCAAACCCACACATTTCTGACAAGTAGACACCCGGGGGCTTCCAAGGAGGTATGGCTTGCGTGGATCCTCCAACGTTCCTTTACCCAGAATCCCTTGCAAACCTCAATTTTTGCTGGAAAAATCAGTTTTTACACACTTTTTTTGCGTGGGAAAGCGTGGCGTCACTGGGCTCACACAAATTTCCTCCCACCCTGCGTTCCCCCAGGTCTCCCGATAAAAATGGTACCTCACTTGCGTGGGTAGGCATAGTGGCGGCAACAGGAAAAGGTCCAAATCGTACGGTGGAGACATTACAATAACCAATAGCAAGATTACCTTCTTTTTTTAGGGGGGGGGACTGAGTTATTGGACCGGGGCTCGGCGGGCATCTTTGGTAACTACCAAACCCAAACATTTCTGAAAACTAGACACCCGGGGGAGTCTGGGGAGGTATGGCATGCGTGGGTCCCCCAATGTTTTCCTACCCAGAAATCCCTGCAAACCATAAATTTAGGTTAAAAAAACAGTTTTCCATACATTTTTGCGTGGGATCGCCGTGTCGGCACAAATGTCCTACCACCCTGCGTTCCCCTTGTTCTCCCGAGTAAAATGATACCTCACTTGTGTGGGTGGGCCAAAGGCCTGTGACTAAGGCAGGGGGGCTTAATTTGCAACACTGAAATACTACTTTTTTCAACATTCATTTTTGGCCTGTTCTGCTTTGGGGCACCCACACAAGTGAGGTATCCTTTTACTCGGGAGAACAGGGGGAGCGCTGGGTGGTAGGACATTTTTGCCGGCACGGTGATCCCACGCCAAAAAGTTTGGAAAAGTGATTATTTTACCTAATTTTAAGGTTTGCAAGGTGGTCTGGGTAGGAAAACGTTCGGGGACCCACGCATGCCATACCTCCCTGGACTCCCCCGGGGGTCTACTTTTCAGATCTGTTTGGGTTTGGTACTTTCCAAAGAATACCACCGAGCCCCGGGCCAAAAACTCAGGTGCCCCCCCCCAAAAATGAAGGTTGTTTAGCAATTTGGTATTGTAAATTCACCACCGTACAATTTGAACCGTTTCCTTTCGCAGCCACTATGCCTACCCACGCAAGTGAGGTACCATTTTTCTCGGGAGACCTGGGGGAACGCTGGGTGGGTGGAAATTTGTTGATCCACGCAGATTCCGGAACTTTCCACCACAGAAATGTGAGGAAAATGCGTTTTTTTTTCCAATTTCTTAGCTTTGCAAGGGATTCTGGGTAAGAGAACCTGGGGGTAGGCAGTCGAGTCACCCCATCCTGAATTCCCCTGGGTGTCTACTTTTCAAAAATATATAGGTTTGCTAGGTTTCCCTGGGTGCCGGCAGAGCTAGGGTTCAAAAACAAAAGGTAGTCTCTTTGCCCAAAACGTGCACAATTTCACAGAAAAATTGAGTTGTGACCACGTTGCGTTTTGCGCTGTTTCCTGTCGCAGCCACTATGCCTACGCACGCAAGTGAGGTACCATTATTCTCGGGAGACCTGGGGGAACGCTGGGTGGGTGGAAATTTGTTGATCCACGCAGATTCCGGAACTTTCCACCACAGAAATGTGAGGAAAATGCGTTTTTTTTTCCAATTTCTTAGCTTTGCAAGGGATTCTGGGTAAGAGAACCTGGGGGTAGGCAGTCGAGTCACCCCATCCTGAATTTCCCTGGGTGTCTACTTTTCAAAAATATATAGGTTTGCTAGGTTTCCCTGGGTGCCGGCAGAGCTAGGGTTCAAAAACAAAAGGTAGTCTGTTTGCCCAAAAAGGCCACAATTTCACTGAAAAATTGAGTTGTGACCACGTTGCGTTTTGCACTGTTTCCTGTCGCAGCCACTATGCCTACCCAGGCAAGTGAGGTACCATTTTTCTCGGGAGACCTGGGGGAAGGCTGGGTGGGTGGAAATTTGTTGATCCACGCAGATTCCGGAACTTTCCACCACAGAAATGTGAGGAAAATGCGTTTTTTTTTCCAATTTCTTAGCTTTGCAAGGGATTCTGGGTAAGAGAACCTGGGGGTAGGCAGTCGAGTGACCCCATCCTGAATTCCCCTGGGTGTCTACTTTTCAAAAAATTTTTAGGTTTGCTAGGTTTCCCTGGGTGCCGGCAGAGCTAGGGTTCAAAAACAAAAGGTAGTCTGTTTGCCCAAAAAGGCCACAATTTCACTGAAAAATTGAGTTGTGACCACGTTGCGTTTTGCACTGTTTCCTGTCGCAGCCACTATGCCTACCCAGGCAAGTGAGGTACCATTTTTCTCGGGAGACCTGGGGGAAGGCTGGGTGGGTGGAAATTTGTTGATCCACGCAGATTCCGGAACTTTCCACCACAGAAATGTGAGGAAAATGCGTTTTTTTTCCAATTTCTTAGATTTGCAAGGGATTCTGGGTAAGAGAACCTGGGGGTAGGCAGTCGAGTGACCCCATCCTGAATTCCCCTGGGTGTCTACTTTTCAAAAATGTATAGGTTTGCTAGGTTTCCCTAGGTGCCGGCAGAGCTAGGGTTCAAAAACAAAAGGTAGTCTCTTTGCCCAAAACGTGCACAATTTCACAGAAAAATTGAGTTGTGACCACGTTGCGTTTTGCGCTGTTTCCTGTCGCAGCCACTATGCCTACCCAGGCAAGTGAGGTACCATTTTTCTCGGGAGACCTGGGGGAACGCTGGGTGGGTGGAAATTTGTTGATCCACGCAGATTCCGGAACTTTCCACCACAGAAATGTGAGGAAAATGCGTTTTTTTTTCCAATTTCTTAGCTTTGCAAGGGATTCTGGGTAAGAGAACCTGGGGGTAGGCAGTCGAGTGACCCCATCCTGAATTCCCCTGGGTGTCTACTTTTCAAAAATGTATAGGTTTGCTAGGTTTCCCTAGGTGCCGGCAGAGCTAGGGTTCAAAAACAAAAGGTAGTCTCTTTGCCCAAAACGTGCACAATTTCACAGAAAAATTGAGTTGTGACCACGTTGCGTTTTGCGCTGTTTCCTGTCGCAGCCACTATGCCTACCCACGCAAGTGAGGTACCATTTTTCTCGGGAGACCTGGGGGAACGCTGGGTGGGTGGAAATTTGTTGATCCACGCAGATTCCGGAACTTTCCACCACAGAAATGTGAGGAAAATGCGTTTTTTTTTCCAATTTCTTAGCTTTGCAAGGGATTCTGGGTAAGAGAACCTGGGGGTAGGCAGTCGAGTCACCCCATCCTGAATTCCCCTGGGTGTCTACTTTTCAAAAATATATAGGTTTGCTAGGTTTCCCTGGGTGCCGGCAGAGCTAGGGTTCAAAAACAAAAGGTAGTCTGTTTGCCCAAAAAGGCCACAATTTCACTGAAAAATTGAGTTGTGACCACGTTGCGTTTTGCACTGTTTCCTGTCGCAGCCACTATGCCTACCCAGGCAAGTGAGGTACCATTGTTCTCGGGAGACCTCGGGGAAGGCTGGGTGGGTGGAAATTTGTTGATCCACGCAGATTCCGGAACTTTCCACCACAGAAATGTGAGGAAAATGCGTTTTTTTTTCCAATTTCTTAGCTTTGCAAGGGATTCTGGGTAAGAGAACCTGGGGGTAGGCAGTCGAGTGACCCCATCCTGAATTCCCCTGGGTGTCTACTTTTCAAAAATGTATAGGTTTGCTAGGTTTCCCTAGGTGCCGGCAGAGCTAGGGTTCAAAAACAAAAGGTAGTCTCTTTGCCCAAAACGTGCACAATTTCACAGAAAAATTGAGTTGTGACCACGTTGCGTTTTGCGCTGTTTCCTGTCGCAGCCACTATGCCTACCCACGCAAGTGAGATATCATTTTTCTTGGGAGACCTGGGGGAACGCTGGGTGGGTGGAAATTTGTTGATCCACGCAGATTCCGGAACTTTCCACCACAGAAATGTGAGGAAAATGCGTTTTTTTTTCCAATTTCTTAGCTTTGCAAGGGATTCTGGGTAAGAGAACCTGGGGGTAGGCAGTCGAGTGACCCCATCCTGAATTCCCCTGGGTGTCTACTTTTCAAAAATGTATAGGTTTGCTAGGTTTCCCTAGGTGCCGGCAGAGCTAGGGTTCAAAAACAAAAGGTAGTCTCTTTGCCCAAAACGTGCACAATTTCACAGAAAAATTGAGTTGTGACCACGTTGCGTTTTGCGCTGTTTCCTGTCGCAGCCACTATGCCTACCCACGCAAGTGAGGTACCATTTTTCTCGGGAGACCTGGGGGAACGCTGGGTGGGTGGAAATTTGTTGATCCACGCAGATTCCGGAACTTTCCACCACAGAAATGTGAGGAAAATGCGTTTTTTTTTCCAATTTCTTAGCTTTGCAAGGGATTCTGGGTAAGAGAACCTGGGGGTAGGCAGTCGAGTCACCCCATCCTGAATTTCCCTGGGTGTCTACTTTTCAAAAATATATAGGTTTGCTAGGTTTCCCTGGGTGCCGGCAGAGCTAGGGTTCAAAAACAAAAGGTAGTCTGTTTGCCCAAAAAGGCCACAATTTCACTGAAAAATTGAGTTGTGACCACGTTGCGTTTTGCACTGTTTCCTGTCGCAGCCACTATGCCTACCCCGGCAAGTGAGGTACCATTTTTCTCGGGAGACCTGGGGGAACGCTGGGTGGGTGGAAATTTGTTGATCCACGCAGATTCCGGAACTTTCCACCACAGAAATGTGAGGAAAATGCGTTTTTTTTTCCAATTTCTTAGCTTTGCAAGGGATTCTGGGTAAGAGAACCTGGGGGTAGGCAGTCGAGTCACCCCATCCTGAATTCCCCTGGGTGTCTAGTTTTCAAAAATGTATAGGTTTGCTAGGTTTCCCTATGTGCTGGCAGAGCTAGGACGCAAAAACAAAAGGTAGTCTCTTTGTCCAAATAGCACAAGATTTCACTGGGAAATTGAAGTGCAACCACGTTGCGTTTTGAGCTGTTTCGTGTCGCAGCCACTATGCCTACCCACGCAAGTGAGGTACCATTTTTCTCGGGAGACCTGGGGGAACGCTGGGTGGGTGGAAATTTGTTAATCCACGCAGATTCCAGAACTTTCCACCACAGAAATGTGAGGAAAATGTGTTTTTTTTGTCATAATTTTAGCTTTGCAAGGGATTCTGGGTAACAAAACCTGGGGGTAGGCAGACGAGTCACCCCATCCTGAATTCCCCTGGGTGTCTATTTTTCAAAAATGTATAGGTTTGCTAGGTTTCCCTATGTGCTGGCAGAGCTAGGACTCAAAAACAAAAGGTAGTCTCTTTGTCCAAATAGCACAAGATTTCACTGGGAAATTGAAGTGCAACCACGTTGCATTTTGAGCTGTTTCGTGTCGCAGCCACTATGCCTACCCACGCAAGTGAGGTACCATTTTTCTCGGGAGACCTGGGGGAACGCTGGGTGGGTGGAAGTTTGTTGATCCACGCAGATTCCAGCACTTTCCACCACAGAAATGTGAGGAAAATGTGTTTTTTTTGTCATAATTTTAGCTTTGCAAGGGATTCTGGGTAACAAAACCTGGGGGTAGGCAGACGAGTCACCCCATCCTGAATTCCCCTGGGTGTCTAGTTTTCAAAAATGTATAGGTTTGCTAGGTTTCCCTATGTGCTGGCAGAGCTAGGACGCAAAAACAAAAGGTAGTCTCTTTGTCCAAATAGCACAAGATTTCACTGGGAAATTGAAGTGCAACCACGTTGCGTTTTGAGCTGTTTCGTGTCGCAGCCACTATGCCTACCCACGCAAGTGAGGTACCATTTTTCTCGGGAGACCTGGGGGAACGCTGGGTGGGTGGAAATTTGTTAATCCACGCAGATTCCAGAACTTTCCACCACAGAAATGTGAGGAAAATGTGTTTTTTTTGTCATAATTTTAGCTTTGCAAGGGATTCTGGGTAACAAAACCTGGGGGTAGGCAGACGAGTCACCCCATCCTGAATTCCCCTGGGTGTCTAGTTTTCAAAAATGTATAGGTTTGCTAGGTTTCCCTATGTGCTGGCAGAGCTAGGACTCAAAAACAAAAGGTAGTCTCTTTGTCCAAATAGCACAAGATTTCACTGGGAAATTGAAGTGCAACCACGTTGCATTTTGAGCTGTTTCGTGTCGCAGCCACTATGCCTACCCACGCAAGTGAGGTACCATTTTTCTCGGGAGACCTGGGGGAACGCTGGGTGGGTGGAAGTTTGTTGATCCTCGCAGATTCCAGCACTTTCCACCACAGAAATGTGAGGAAAATGTGTTTTTTTGTCATAATTTTAGCTTTGCAAGGGATTCTGGGTAACAAAACCTGGGGGTAGGCAGACGAGTCACCCCATCCTGAATTCCCCTGGGTGTCTAGTTTTCAAAAATGTATAGGTTTGCTAGGTTTCCCTATGTGCTGGCAGAGCTAGGACGCAAAAACAAAAGGTAGTCTCTTTGTCCAAATAGCACAAGATTTCACTGGGAAATTGAAGTGCAACCACGTTGCGTTTTGAGCTGTTTCGTGTCCCAGCCACTATGCCTACCCAAGCAAGTGAGGTACCATTTTTCTCGGGAGACCTGGGGGAACGCTGGGTGGGTGGAAGTTTGTTGATCCACGCAGATTCCAGCACTTTCCACCACAGAAATGTGAGGAAAATGTGTTTTTTTTGTCATAATTTTAGCTTTGCAAGGGATTCTGGGTAACAAAACCTAGGGGTAGGCAGACGAGTCACCCCATCCTGAATTCCCCTGGGTGTCTAGTTTTCAAAAATGTATAGGTTTGCTAGGTTTCCCTATGTGCTGGCAGAGCTAGGACGCAAAAACAAAAGGTAGTCTCTTTGTCCAAATAGCACAAGATTTCACTGGGAAATTGAAGTGCAACCACGTTGCGTTTTGAGCTGTTTCGTGTCGCAGCCACTATGCCTACCCACGCAAGTGAGGTACCATTTTTCTCGGGAGACCTGGGGGAACGCTGGGTGGGTGGAAATTTGTTAATCCACGCAGATTCCAGAACTTTCCACCACAGAAATGTGAGGAAAATGTGTTTTTTTTGTCATAATTTTAGCTTTGCAAGGGATTCTGGGTAACAAAACCTGGGGGTAGGCAGACGAGTCACCCCATCCTGAATTCCCCTGGGTGTCTAGTTTTCAAAAATGTATAGGTTTGCTAGGTTTCCCTATGTGCTGGCAGAGCTAGGACTCAAAAACAAAAGGTAGTCTCTTTGTCCAAATAGCACAAGATTTCACTGGGAAATTGAAGTGCAACCACGTTGCATTTTGAGCTGTTTCGTGTCGCAGCCACTATGCCTACCCACGCAAGTGAGGTACCATTTTTCTCGGGAGACCTGGGGGAACGCTGGGTGGGTGGAAGTTTGTTGATCCTCGCAGATTCCAGCACTTTCCACCACAGAAATGTGAGGAAAATGTGTTTTTTTTGTCATAATTTTAGCTTTGCAAGGGATTCTGGGTAACAAAACCTGGGGGTAGGCAGACGAGTCACCCCATCCTGAATTCCCCTGGGTGTCTAGTTTTCAAAAATGTATAGGTTTGCTAGGTTTCCCTATGTGCTGGCAGAGCTAGGACGCAAAAACAAAAGGTAGTCTCTTTGTCCAAATAGCACAAGATTTCACTGGGAAATTGAAGTGCAACCACGTTGCGTTTTGAGCTGTTTCGTGTCCCAGCCACTATGCCTACCCACGCAAGTGAGGTACCATTTTTCTCGGGAGACCTGGGGGAACGCTGGGTGGGTGGAAATTTGTTAATCCACGCAGATTCCAGAACTTTCCACCACAGAAATGTGAGGAAAATGTGTTTTTTTTGTCATAATTTTAGCTTTGCAAGGGATTCTGGGTAACAAAACCTGGGGGTAGGCAGACGAGTCACCCCATCCTGAATTCCCCTGGGTGTCTAGTTTTCAAAAATGTATAGGTTTGCTAGGTTTCCCTATGTGCTGGCAGAGCTAGGACTCAAAAACAAAAGGTAGTCTCTTTGTCCAAATAGCACAAGATTTCACTGGGAAATTGAAGTGCAACCACGTTGCATATAGCCGAGATACCCGCCACCCCCTCTCAACACAATCCCCAAAAGGAGTGAAACCGGAAACAGTTCTTGAAGTTTTTGGAAGTGGGATGGAGTGACCATCCCGGCCGTATTTATTAAAACAAAAATTAAAACATTAAACGTTTCATGTTATGTACAATTTCATTACCATATTGCGATGTTTGGCTAACCTTAACAGATTCTCTAATACAGAGGTTCTCCTAGCCGAACTAGCAACCTACAAAACATTTCTTGACATATTGAAATTGTACAACCTAACGTTTAAGGGCCAACGGCAAGGTCATAACCGGTGTCAAGATCCCTAACCGGACTTACCCCTCCCACTTGGGATGGGCGACAGCACGGAGGCGTACCTCAAGTGCAACTACTACCAATTTCCCTTGACTTGACGGGGGCACCTAAAACTCGACGCCAGTTAAAGGTCGTTCGAATACTCGTGTGAGGTATCTAGAAGGTATCGTGGCCCTTATCCCAACCCCACACAACTTACCGCATCTGCCGTCGCAGATGTCACTGGCCCCGGGAAATTCCCCAGGAGGGGGCTGTAACCCCTCCTACAAAGGAAGGGGCCTTGACCGCCTTTCCTTTACTTCCGGCGACCCATCCTTAGAAGGGACCGCCTCCCCATTGAGGGGCCAATGGCCACCTCTCCCGAGCGCTCCCATCCGTGTTGGGTGACGCCCACTCATAGGGATCTACTAATTAGTGCTCACCGATCATGACCTTACCGCCTACCAGAATAAATACGACAGTGCAAATTAACCTAAGAATACATTGGCCACTATGACTGAAAGAGCATATATCAACATTCGACACTAACTGAATATCTTTAATGGCAAACATACTCAAAACGAACATTCTTTATTAACTCAAAATCAACATGGCACTACAACCTGGAAACGAAAACGAAACAAAATTAATCAACTTTATTATACACAACTGGCTGTCTTCAGGGGCTGGTGGGTGGGTCAAAATTGGCTCTTCGTTCTGTCCCGAGCTCACGTGCAGCGAGGAGGTGCAGCTTCAGAGCACAAGAACAAGAGGATGTCTTCTGGTCTTGCGTCCCTTTTTATCCGTCTTCAGGGCGGGCGTATACCCGCCCCTGCCTGCCCCTGAGGGCGTGGCTGGCTGCGTCGGTGTCTAGGCCAGCCCACTCTAGGGCGGGAACGAGCGCGCCCCAGCTACGCCGCTTCGGGCATACCAGCTGAGACGCGCCTCCCGCCCAAAATGGCTTCCCGGGGGGATCGAAGCACTCGGCCATAAGTTCGGGGGGACCGATTCGGTCGCCCCTTTCCATATAGCCGAGATACCCGCCACCCCCTCTCAACACAATCCCCAAAAGGAGTGAAACCGGAAACAGTTCTTGAAGTTTTTGGAAGTGGGATGGAGTGACCATCCCGGCCGTATTTATTAAAACAAAAATTAAAACATTAAACGTTTCATGTTATGTACAATTTCATTACCATATTGCGATGTTTGGCTAACCTTAACAGATTCTCTAATACAGAGGTTCTCCTAGCCGAACTAGCAACCTACAAAACATTTCTTGACATATTGAAATTGTACAACCTAACGTTTAAGGGCCAACGGCAAGGTCATAACCGGTGTCAAGATCCCTAACCGGACTTACCCCTCCCACTTGGGATGGGCGACAGCACGGAGGCGTACCTCAAGTGCAACTACTACCAATTTCCCTTGACTTGACGGGGGCACCTAAAACTCGACGCCAGTTAAAGGTCGTTCGAATACTCGTGTGAGGTATCTAGAAGGTATCGTGGCCCTTATCCCAACCCCACACAACTTACCGCATCTGCCGTCGCAGATGTCACTGGCCCCGGGAAATTCCCCAGGAGGGGGCTGTAACCCCTCCTACAAAGGAAGGGGCCTTGACCGCCTTTCCTTTACTTCCGGCGACCCATCCTTAGGAGGGACCGCCTCCCCATTGAGGGGCCAATGGCCACCTCTCCCGAGCGCTCCCATCCGTGTTGGGTGACGCCCACTCATAGGGATCTACTAATTAGTGCTCACCGATCATGACCTTACCGCCACAGGCCCGGATAGTTGACCGGCTATCCGGGCCCCCCACCAAAACTCCTAGCTAAAGGTCATGTTCCAACGTTTTTAACCATGCTAAGAAGTCTCCTATGAGTAACTCATTTCCCACCCGAGACAAATGCACACCATCCCCCATATACATACTGTCATCATTAATACAACCGTGCGAGATAGAATGCAATGTCCTGGAACGGAACAACCTACTCATTTTGTTATTAAGTTTCCTAGCAGAATGGTTCAAAGCAGGGATCGAAATAGCCCCCCGCCACACTTTTCGTGGGATCATATGAGACCACGCAATTATGCACCCCGGAACTTTCCTCGCCAACCAACTTACGGTGGAAAGCATTGCCTCCAGGAGAAGTCGTCTACCGGTGGTGACCAAATCATTGCCCCCTAAATGTACTATGACTATAGACGGCGGTGACCTCATCCGCCCTAACAAACCCTCAAAGTAAGCTTGAAACTGGTCAATACAGAGACCGCCCCTTCCGTAGAAGGACATCCTGTACCCGTATTCCCCAGCTACGTGAATCATGTCACCTGCTTTGAATACGTCTGCGGCACGCCTCACGTATGAGTGGCCCACGACCCACACCTCCTTTTTCACAGCCGGTGATGTCTGACCGCTGGCCCGGTGTTGGGTCGACTGCATAGTCCGCCCCGCCTCGAAGGCTTGCGTAACTGAAAACCAAACAAAAGACAAGAAGCGTGAGTACATTGTTACAGCTTCACAACATGTGCAACCGCACATACCTCTTATAACAATTGGAGGACCAACGCCCCACTCGTTTTACTTGTTCCACATTAAGACCCCTGGCTGCAGCTTCAGTGGCAGCCCCTATCCGAAAGGAATGGGTCCCAAACTCACCCGGGTCCAAGCCTGCTGCGGTAACTGACATCGCGAGCACCCGCTGAAACTGAAACTTTGTCAGTGGGGTGGCGTCCGCGTGTCTCAACATTGTCCCCCCCCATGATGCCACCCTTTGTGCTAGGTAATCCTCTAAACACCTCACCGGACACATGGAGGACCCTGGAATCCTGCGAATGACTATGCAGTCTCCCACCCCACTTTGATCGGTTTTTGACTTGACAAAGGATACCGTCATAGTCTCACCCCTGATCTGAACGTGTTCCCGGCACAAACCCCCCGCCACATCCCGCTTGCTCCTTGCCACCAGCTCACTTATCCTCATAGCCCCGTGAAATGCAAGCGTAAAAGCGGCTCGGAACAAACAGGCCTCGAACTGAGACGAGCATATGTCGGGGAGTGTGGCCAGCAACTGGGACAACCTATCCAGACCTATCGGGCGCCTCTCGTCTACTCTGCGACCCTCAAGGCGTTGCCACCCACGCAGCGCTTTTTGTACAGCAAAAGACGCTGTCGGGTC
Organism: Lissotriton vulgaris; assembly: GCF_964263255.1. Lineage (NCBI taxonomy): Eukaryota > Metazoa > Chordata > Amphibia > Caudata > Salamandridae > Lissotriton > Lissotriton vulgaris. Next base: position 57,610 of record NW_028248261.1, on the reverse strand, counting down.
CTGGATATTATGAGCCCTGGCAACAAAGGAGATGGCAGCACGATGCCTCTGGGCTGTAGCCACCGACTTCCCAGCCTTACGCAAGGACATCAGAAAATGTACTACCCAATCCTCATGCCCCCAAAGTCCCCCTCTCTCAGTCCCCAAAAAGGCCAAATAAGCCCGAAACGCCCCTTCGTATGCCTTCCTCGTCCTTGGTGCTAGACTCTCTCCCACGAGGTAACGAAGTTCGGGGCACCGAGAGACCAGAGAGCTTCGGGAAAGGGTGCTGGCTCGGGGTCCGCTGAGGGAAGGAAACCCGAGAAAGCCTGCATTTGAAAACGAGACAGTGCATCAGCAGCCTGATTCATCACCCCCGGGACATGTTTTGCTCTGAATACCACGTTCAGTTGCATACACAGTAAGACAATTTCTTTAAGCAGCCTCAAAATCATTTTACAACGTGCTGCCTGACTATTAATGCATTCTACAACGGTCATATTGTCAGACCAAAATATGACAGAATGATTTTTGAATCCATCGGGCCAGGATCTGAGGGCCACCAAAATAGGAAACAGCTCAAGGAAAGCAATATTACTCGTCAGCCCCTCCTCGTGCCACCATGTTGGCCACTTTTGTGCCGACCATTTTGTGCCGAAGATGGCGCCGAAACCCATGCTTCCCGCTGAATCCGTCCATAGACCAAGCTCTTCAGAGGACAAGGCCGGTTTGTTCCAGACGACTCGACCATTGAAATCCGCCAAAAATGCTAACCAAATACGCATGTCTTGGCGGACCTCGGCCGATAACCTCGTGCGATGGTGACCCTCCTTTAGGCCGACCATCGCCTGTGCAATCGAACGGGAGAAGGGGCGGGCCATCGGGATCACCCTTAAGGCAAAATTCAACTTCCCCACCAATTGCTGCAATTGATGTAGTGTAACTTTAGATGCAGTGATACACATTTGCAGGGCTGTCTTGAATTTCGATACTTTGGAAGCTGGTAAACGAAAACAACCCTCACTAGAGTCCAACTCGATCCAGAGGAACTCGAGGCAAGTCGTGGGACCCACAGTTTTACCTGGTGCCAACGGCACGCCAAATTGATTCATTAAAACACAAAATTCAGTCAAGGCCCGGGCACATTCATCATCCCCAGCGGCCCCAAGGAACAGAAAGTCGTCGAGGTAATGCATCACATTCCGAAAACCTGTTTTCTTCGTGTAAACCCATTGCAGAAAACTACTGAATTTCTCGAAATAAGCACAAGATATCGAGCACCCCATTGGCATACACCTGTCCATGTAATACAAACCTTGAAACATGAATCCCAACAAACGTTGGTCATCCGGGTATACCGGGAGCAAACGGAACGCTGACTCGATATCTGATTTCGCCATCAGCGTCCCGGGCCCCAGGCGATTCAAAATGGCTACGGCCTCATCGAATGATGCGTACCGCACCGAACACATTTCTGGATTAATTGCATCGTTTACAGAAAGGCCATGAGGGGCTGATAAATTGTGAATCAATCGAAACTCACCCGGGTCCTTCTTGGGGACCACCCCTAAAGGAGAACAAACAAAGTTCGGTACCGGGGGGACAGGAAACGGGCCGGCAACCCGACCTCGGGTAACCTCTTTCCGGATCTTATCCTGTACTACAGTAGTATGCTGCAAGACGGAAAGTTGATTTTTGCACGTCCCGACACCCTGAAAGTTACCCACCGGGATGCGGAAACCATATGAAAAACCGTTTCGTAGCACCCCAGCAGAAGTACGATCTGGGTATTCGCTGAGCCAGGGAATCATCGCCAGGGTATCAATCGGGGTTGGTAAAGGCGCCCCTCGGACTATATTAGACCTGTTTAGCGCCTCCTCTACCCCCATTTTCACCCAATTTGGCTCTGCACGAGGACTCAGGATGGGGTGCCCCACAACCACTACATTCGTGTTTGAACTTACAAGATCCCGGGGGCCTAGTACATTTGCTTCTGTTGAAATTGAAACAGAACCCCCTCCTCCCTGTATTACCGGCGGGTCTCGGGTAATCGTCTGTACCCGTACCCGACCGAAAGGGTGTCCCCCCATTTTGGCGGGAGGACTCACTAACAGTACTCCCCACCAATGGCACTTTCAACATTCCCGACTCTTTCATCTTATTCCATGTTAAAGAATCGTAACAGTCCCAGGTTAAACTTTTGTTATGCTCCATCGCTTTCCTGAAAAGGTTATCATAACAGAACCATTGGTTACCTTGGTGTGATGTCGAGTACCCCATAATTCGTGACTGATATACTGGAAATTCAGGGAGCAAATCAGGCCTACGTTCCCCCAAAATTGCCGTGAAAATTCCCCAAGCATTCCCCCAGTTACCAATATTTTCATTCACTTTAAAGGCGGCCATTTTTGCGCGCCAAACACTCGGATGCATCAGATCCTTTTGACCCTTAACAGTTTCGACCTCATAGTGATCAACGAGCAGGGAGAAAATGTTAACGTATTCCCCCGCCCAAATCTTTTCCTTTATTGGCAAAGGAACATGTTGCCCCAATCTTTCTCTACGAGAGGGTGTTGACTCATCCCTTGCAATCGGCAATGGCCGCTTACCTGCACCGGACGCAGCTTCCGTCCCTCGTGGCTTGTCTATCGCCGCATCCGGCGCGGGCACCTTGGCTGCCTCACGTTTCTCGCGCAACTGCTTTATGAGTGCTTGCGCTTCGGTAGCCATGGCGCCCCCATTACTGTCCCCCAACCATGCTGCTAACTGTGCCGCCAATTCGGGAGGCATATCTTCGGCAGCCGTCGGGGTGACTATCACGGGAATCGGATTCCCCTCAACCGGTACCGGGGCCGGTACCGGGGCTGGTGCTTCGAGCGGAGAACAGGGAACCGGGACGTCTCCCCCGACCGGCCCCCTTCTCGGCCTCTTTGGCTTCCCTCCGGCCGGTGGACGCCCCGATCCCTCCTCGCCGTCTCGCTCCGCCAACCGCTTCTTAATTTCGGACATGTCCTTCATGAGTGCCCGAACCAACTGGTCAGTCGACATTCCCTTTGCTCCTTTCTTGGGCATCCTTTCGACGAAGTATCTAAAAGACAAAGAGAGAGATTAAAACGCTCAAAATTGGCTCTTCGTTCTGTCCCGAGCTCACGTGCAGCGAGGAGGTGCAGCTTCAGAGCACAAGAACAAGAGGATGTCTTCTGGTCTTGCGTCCCTTTTTATCCGTCTTCAGGGCGGGCGTATACCCGCCCCTGCCTGCCCCTGAGGGCGTGGCTGGCTGCGTCGGTGTCTAGGCCAGCCCACTCTAGGGCGGGAACGAGCGCGCCCCAGCTACGCCGCTTCGGGCATACCAGCTGAGACGCGCCTCCCGCCCAAAATGGCTTCCCGGGGGGATCGAAGCACTCGGCCATAAGTTCGGGGGGACCGATTCGGTCGCCCCTTTCCATTTTGAGCTGTTTCGTGTCGCAGCCACTATGCCTACCCACGCAAGTGAGGTACCATTTTTCTCGGGAGACCTGGGGGAACGCTGGGTGGGTGGAAGTTTGTTGATCCACGCAGATTCCAGCACTTTCCACCACAGAAATGTGAGGAAAATGTGTTTTTTTTGTCATAATTTTAGCTTTGCAAGGGATTCTGGGTAACAAAGCCTGGTGGTAGGCAGTCGAGTCACCCCATCCTGAATTCCCCAGGGTGTCTACTTTCCAAAAATGTATAGGTTTGCTAGGTTTCCCTAGGTGCCGGCAGAGCTAGGGTGCAAAAACTACAGGTAGGCACTTTGCCATAAAAGGGTCAATTTGTAACTGCAAAATTGAGGTGTGACCACGTTGCATTTTGCGCCGTTTCCTATCGCAGGCACAAGGCCGACCCACACAAGTGAGGTACCGTTTTTATCGGGAGACTTCGGGTAATTCAGATTTGTAAATCAACTGTTATTACCTAATGAGCTTTCTAGCATTTCTCCCTTTCAATGACAGACATTGTGTAAAAAAAAAATGTTTTTGAAAAATGACCAATAATTCTCAAGCTAGTATGGGTATTCCCAATTTTGAAAATGTGCAATTATATACTGTTTCTGAACTCTATATTTTGTACCCAAATCAGAAATACATAGGTGTCTTTCATACAGATTTTTCCATGTATACATTTTTTAAGACAAAGTGCTCTATACCCAGTAAAAGAAAAAAAAACATTGCAAGTTGCTGCTCAGTTTTTGGATCTGGGTTCGTTGGGTTCTTGGTGAAACTACAACTCCTATATATCCCCACAACCAGGAAGGTCTAACGGATGTAACAGTATATTGCTTTCCAAGAGCTGTCAAGATTAGAAAAAGTTATAGGTGAAAACGTTGAGACAAAAGGCTGTTTTTTTCAACAAATTTTCTATTATTCCAAGATTTAACTGTTACTTTCGATAAAGAATCCTTCATGGATTTAGACAAATGACCCCTTTCTGAATTCAGAATTTTGTTTACTTTCCGAAAATGTACAGCTTTCTAGGATCCATTATTGCTTTCAAACTCTTTTCTACCATTAATCGGAAGGAGGTGGAAAGCTCTAAAAATAGCAAAAATAGGCTATGTCCCAGAAAAATGCCAAAACTGTGTGAAAAATGTTGGTTCCCTGACAAAAGACTGTCATTCCCTGAAAGCTGAGAAAACGGAGATTTCAGCCCCACAAACCCTTTTTTTATACCATTTTCAGGGAAAAACCCAGAGGCTTTCATTTGCAGCCCGTTTTTCCCATTTTTCTGAAAAAAACAAAAAAATCACTATATTTTGGTTAATTTCTGGGACCCCTCCAAGGGAATCCACAAACCCTGGGCGCCTTTAGAATCCACATGATGTTGGAAGAAAAGGACGCAAATTTGGCGTGGATAGCTTATGTGGTCAAAAAGTTACAGGGGCCTAAGCGCGCACTACCCCAAATAGCCAAAAAAGGGCTCAGCACAGGAGGGGAAAAGGCCCAGCAGCGAAGGGGTTAATCAGAAACAATCATTGATTTTCCATGTGAAAACTAATTTATGGCTGTCGTAATGTGTTGTATTTGTAAAAGTAATTTCTTCCATTTAAATGTTGAATACGCAGTAAAAAATATTTTTAATATAGAGTAATTATTTTTGTAATTTTGAAGCGTTTATATATAATGAGAGAAGTTGTTGAGGATATGAAGAAATAATATTAGCAGAGACACAGACAATGCAGAAAGAGAGAGAAATGGTAAATTACTAGTGATACCGTTGTGAAAAAATGGTAATGGTTAATGAATTGGTAAACTTTTTGTCAGTGGACAATATTTCAGGCTGGTTGGTGGCCGTGGCCTGCACTGGTGGGGGTGGGGCGAGAGGGTCGGGGAAGGGGGTTAAAGTGGTAATGATAAAGGTATTCACAAAGTTTCTGTTAGACGGCAAAAATTTTAGTGCGTTTTTTGGTCGTCGTTTGCACTGGTGGGGTGAGGGAGGTGGTCGAGTGAAATAAAATGAAAAGTTTTGACCATGAGGTTGTATAGAGATTTGTGTAGTAAATGTGTTCGTACATTGAGGTTGGAAACGGAGCATAAAAATATCTCTCTCAGTTCTGCTGTTTGACTGCATCTTCATGTCCCTTCTGTTTTGCATCTCCGTTGCCCTGTGTTATCTTATTGTCTGTGTGTTTGCCTTCAATCCGGGCTGAGGAAGTTTGCTGTGGAGGCACACACAGATAGTCCTATTAAAGTGATTGGAACGTTTAAAAAAAAATAATGATATAATTGCATTGGTATTTTTAAAGCGCTACTGAATGTTTTCTTTCACAATTACCGCTTGGTTGCTTTCTCAGAGCAGAGGGTATGTCGTATTTCACTCTTTGGTGCCTCTGCATCTGAGTCTGTTCTCTGGTGGCTGGCGGCGAACTGTTTGTTATTGTGGAGATGAAAGGGTGATAAGGAGAGAAATACGACATAGCGTCTGGCCTGTAGAAGCGTGGGAGCAGTGATTAACTCTGAGTGAAGCGGAACTGTGTCGGTGCTTAGTAACAGTAAAAAAAAAATGTTAACAGTGGTATAACTGTGTTTACGGTGTGCGACCTACTAAGAAAGAGTTCACGGGCCGTAATTGGCTTGCAGGTTCTAGTATCAGTAAGTGAGGTCGAGAAAAGAAAACATTCATGACTTTATTTATGAAGGCCTTGCGCCACCGGTGCGTTACTTTTTCTTATTTTAAAAAATGAGGCACCGGCGGCGGAAGGTCTTCATAAATAAGGTCCTCCGTGTCTACAGTTAAGGTTATGTGGAACCCATGAATAGTTTTTCAATATGAAATCATTTCAGTTGAGATTATGGATTAAAAGAGAAACCGTGAATATTTGAAATGTTTATTTGGAAATGTACTGTTTTAAAGGCAAATCATTATGTAATATGAGTACAGAAATTGCAAAAAACACAGTAATTGGTATTGTTAGTAGTACATGGAATACAAACGCTATAGTTGAAGAAAAATGAATATAGTTGGAAAAAAACATTGTACACTCTTATAAGGAAGTATATTATATTTTAATAAGTGGAAGAAGGTGTCTGGTCTTTTAGTTTAGGAAGGATATATGAAAATGCAAGTTGTTATACATCATTACTTTATGAATCAGCTGTCTACATGCGAAGCACTATCAAGTTTGTGTCATGTTACTGTGTGAGGTGAAAAAAAGGCGCCAAAAGCGACAAAATGGCGAGAGGTGCATGTATGTGAGGGGAAAAAAAAGGCGCCAAAAGCGACAAAATGGCGAGAGGTGAATGTATGTGAGGGGGAAAAAAAAGGCGTTAAAAGCGACAAAATGGTGAGAGGTGCATGTATGTAATCTGTTGGATGCAGCAGTATTGCCGGTCGTATAGGAACTCCACAGAATTAGGTTGCCGGCTATGCAGTGAAGAGGAGCATAATGACTTGATAAATTTTCTAGGAGTCTTAGGGGTCCGATGTAGGTAAATCCCATTTACCGATTTTGAAATACCGAATACTACCGATTCGGTATTTCAAAATCGGTAAATGGGATGTAGGTCCCAACATCTGGATTCGTTACCGAATCCTTAACAATTCTTTAATTACCGATTCGGTAAATACCGATTCGGTAATGATAGCGAATCGGTAAAATTACCGAAAATGTGCCCTTACATCTCGTTAGCCCTTTACCGATCGGAAACGGCAGAAAATCAGTATTTTCGGCCGATTCGGTTCGGTAAAGGGCTACCTACATCGGGCCTTAATTTAGTCACTTAAATATTGCTAAGGAGTTTGCCACGGAAATATGTATCCATTCTCAGAGGTTTATTATATTAAGGATATATATTAACATGGTGGCTCCTGGTGTTTTGTGGTTCTGTGCAAGTGTATTGCTTGCATGTGTATAATGCTGGCCCTGTAGTTTTTCTGTATGGACATGGGGCTTTATTTATGACGGCCTTGCGCCACTAGTGCGTCACTTTTCCCATGCTAAAAGTGACGCAGTGGCGACGCAATGTTTCATTAATAAGGCTTTTTGTGTTTTGTGAGTTGGCCTTTTACTTTTCAAAGCCTACTGTTGTAGGTGCATAAATTTTAACATAAGGAAAAGTGACATATCTGTGGCAGAATATTTTTATAAATGAGAAATTTTGTATTTATTTTTAATGGAGAGTATTTTGGGAATCTTATTACTTATGCTTGTTCAATGCTATAATGATTGTATATTGTGTAGGAAATAAGTTTGTTATAAGTTATTAAAATTTTATTCTTTCTATTCTTAGAGTGTTTGGTGCCTGTAAGGATTAACCCGTCGAAGTTATATATTGAGAATATATATTCTTTTTTTCAGGTGAGTTTCTTTTTATGGTTTGGCAATTTCTGTGGGTGGTGATGAAAATAATAAAGAGTAATTTGTAAATGTTTTGAATATGATTTTATCTCAAATTTTTTACATGTGGTTCTATCTGCTTATAGTACATATGTTTTTTGAGATGTTCTCCATTGACAGTTCAAATTATGTTTTAATGAGCTTGGGATATGTGATCTTTTACAAGGAGTTGAGATTTAGAAATCATTGGAGTATAATTCTTTTAGGTTTGTTTTAGTAATACTTGTGAAGTGCTCATTATTTCTAAAATCTTGTTGTATTATGTTTGGTAGTGTTCCATTTTTAATTAGAGAGAGGTATTATGATATGGATCGAAATGTAATGTTTATTTTCCTGTATATCTGTGAATATACTATGTATAGGCGGTTTTTAAAATATTAATGTAGAGTTTTATTATGAGGTGGTTGTTCATGGTAAGTATGATATTTTGCATATGGTAAGACATTGACATGGTGAGTATACTGTTGTAATATAAATGGAACTGTCTCTGTGGGAAGTAGTAATCTGTAAAGTGAATTAAATGGTTTGTATAGTGTGATTCTTTTCTTTAGAGTGCATATATTTATATTGCACTTTGTAGTGATGAAATAAAAGAAATGGGTCTCTAAAAATTATTGTACAGGTAATAAATATTTCAAATATGTAGAAAATCTAAAAATAAATTTTACAGTGAAATGTCTTTTATCAACAGTAATTATTTAATTTTAAAAAACAAAGTGTCAATGTTTAGAGTTATATTGCCAATTTCTTTTTCAAAACAAGAGGAATGTGGTATCTTACAAATTATAGAGTTAATAAGTTAGAGATTATAAAATTATCTGTAGTTTAAAAATTAGTAAAGGTAGTTTTTAAATATACACTTATGGACAAAGATATAATTTAATGTTTATATTTTTTTAAAAGGAAAAAGAAGAATGTATTGAAAAAAATAATGGAATTTTTGGGGGAAGAAAATGAAGTGAATTTTGAAATTATAAATGAACTAATGGAGGAAATATTAGACGCGGTTGTTGGAGAGGAAGAAGATGACAATGACTATTTCATGGACATTTCTTTAGATTCAGCATATTTAGAGCTGATAGAAGAGGAGGATAATGAAGTTGAAGAAATTTCTGATGAACTGATGTTAGAAGTTCTTTTAAATCATGAAATTTTAAATAAATAAAAAAAAATGATAGCAAACCATTCGTGATGATAGCTTTTTTCATATATTCGTCAATAAAGTGCTTTATGAGAGTGATAAGATATGTTCTCATGAAGTGTAAAAGAGATTGTAGAAAAAAAGATTAAAACAATTATGATGACCGATAGTTTTTGAAAAAAGTGTACTGTTTGTATGTTTTTAAAAAAAAAATTCAAAATTGTCTATGAATTTTAAAGAAATATATAGTGTGAAAAATTTACAAGGAAAATTCACTACAGGATTTACTACTTTGTTCAGAGATTTTCTGTTATTATGTGTATTTTATTAGAAAATGAATGTGTGGTTTTAATTTGTATGGTATATGGTAGTACTGAACTATAATATTTGTTATTTTTGTGTCTTACAGGTTCACAATCTCATCAAAATTTTAAATTAAGATGCCAACCAGAATTGAAAAAAAGAAACTCTACAAGCGGACGTACAGTTTAAAGAAGAAAACTACAGAATTATTTTCAAAGACTGAGAGGACGGTTACAAAGAAGAGTACTCCTGGTAAGCAAACTAAAAAGTTTGTGAAAAGTATTTTGGGGAGGAACAATGTAACTATTGAAGTTCAGAAGGAGAAAAAGATTTCATCATCTAAAAAGACATCTGGAGTTAAAGAAACTAATATTACTGCAATTAGGAAAGATGAAAGTCAGTACAGTAAAACCCGGAGCAATCAATTTAGCCAAATCAGGAAGCGTATGTTTTACAACAGAGTCGTTGCGAATTTATTACAAAAGGAAAAAGTTTCTAAAAAAAGATCTGTTTTTCTTAAAAAAAAACTATACATAGAGGCTTTTGTTGAGCGCGCATTTGAGACAAAACGAAAGTTATTTATTTTAATACTTAATAGAATAAAGATTTTAAATAAGGCGATTCGAGTTTTCAAAAGTAAAAGTAAATGGAAGAGACATATAAATAGGAGTAATTTTTGTAAAGTGTTTTCTGGGAAGTGGATGCATACTTCAACTTCTGAGCCATTTTTTAATGAAGAGAGTTACTTTCAAAGTAACGATCTGTTGCATGCAGTTGACACCACAGGTCGAGCGTATGAGGTGAAGGATGGTTGTGTTATTGAGAAAGAGAAAATTGTGGTTAGAAATGCAGAAGATGTTATGGTTAGAGAAGCTTTACAGGGACGTCCTAATGCTCCTGTTTACAGTTGGAATTGTAGTAGCATTTGTAGTGTACGACAGGATTCAATTAATTTCTTTCGCAATTTCTTACGTAAGTACACTAAAGAAAGTCTAAAGAAAAAAATTAAAATGTTGCAAGAATTAGATGAATGCAGAGTGCGTGAGAAAATAGGTCTGCAAGGCCATTCTCTAGCTTGTCTCTCTAAAAAAATATGTCAGAGTGTATTTCATCACTTCCGGATGTTAGCAGTGCATCACACTAAAATGAGAAAATTAGTGAGAAAGTTGTACTATGCAAAAAGTCCAGCACTTAAACTTAAACAGTTAAATAGTGCTCTTTTGTATGGATGTGAATTAGATGTTAAGAAGATTTGTGCAGAAATTGAGGTAAGTTATTTTGGTCCAGAGGAAGATAATGCAGAAGGTGATATAATTACAGAAGGAAATGTGTTAGAAAATGTTGGGCATGTAAATATTGAAAACTTTGAACAAGAAATAATAAAGTTTAAGGTAATTGCAGGTGAGAAACCAAATTTTTCTTTTGACTGTTGTCGACGAATTCATTACAAAAGTCAAACGAGGTTAGTTGATTTATATTTAAAAAGTGAAGATGAAAGTAATGGTCAATGGAAAGATTTTGCAACTTATTTGTTGGTGGAAAACTATTTTGATTTGGGTTTTGAGCAACGTGTTTGTAAATATTGTTATAATAAATTAGATGAAAATAAAATGCCTGCTAGAGCTGTTCACAATAATTTAGAGTTGGTAAATATTCCATCTGAATTGATGAATTTAAATACTTATGAGACGATTCTGATTCAATGTGTACATCCTTTTCAGGCTATTGTTCGAATGGAGCCTAAGACTGGTAAATTAAATCCTTCAGATTTACTAAGAGGATTAAAGGGTAGAGTTGTGTATTTGCCTCTTGATCTTAAAAAAAATATGGAAACAATTGGTGTTGAAAATGTAGAAGAGGAACCTCTAGTTATTCTAGTGAATGGTGTACCCACAAAGAGTAAGAAAATCTGGCAAGATTTAGTGGATGTTAGGAAAGTGAAAAAGGCAACGTTGTATTTAGTGCAAAATAATAAGTATTACAAAGATATATATGTAGAACAAGAAGATGTAAGTGAAGAAGAGGATAGTGATTTGTGTAGTGGACAAATTGAGAAAGTTGATGTATCTAGATCTGAAGAAATTTATGAACATTACAGTGTTCATCCACTGCATTCCAAAGAAGCAATAGGGAATGCTATTGAATTATTTCAAATGAGAAAGGCGAAAGGAAATCCGATTAGTGTCTGGGAAGAAAGTTTGGAAGGTCGTTGTTTCCCACAGTTATTTCCTACAGGTGAAGGTACACGATATGATGATCGACCTATGCAGATTCCTGCATCTGAGTACCGGACAACTAGATTATATGCAGAAGATGCAAGGTTTCGGCAATGTATTCCATATTTGTTTCATCTTTTGTTTGAGAGTGACTTATCTGGTCTGTCTTATGCAGTAAATCATATCTTAAAAAGTGGTGTACATCTGCAAAATATATCAGCAAAGGAATTTATGGATAGAGTGCATCAGAAAGATAGTGTTTTGGATTCTCATTTAATTAATTTAATGGCTTGTCAGCGGGGTACTAATGAGTATTGGTACCGTCGTCATGGAGATTTAAAGTGTATGCTTAGAAACTTAGGAGCACCAACATGGTTTTTAACTCTAAGCTGTGCAGAGTATGCTTGGGAAGATTTAATTGAATTTCTTCGGGAGGCGAATGCAAATATAGAAAATATAAACTATAAGACACCTGGAGAACTGTGTTCATTAGATCCAGTTAATGTTTGCAGGTATTTTAATCATAGATTTGAAGCTATGATGTCTTTCATTACTAACAAGAGAAATCCGCCTCTTGGTGAAGTACTGGATTTCTTTTGGAGAAAAGAATATCAAGCAAGAGGTGCTCCTCATATTCATATGCTACTATGGATCAAGGATGCTCCTAAATTTGGAATAGACTCGGATGAGACTGTACTGTCTTTTATTGAACAGTATGCCACTTGTGACATACCTAATAGTACCACTGATAAGGACTTAAGAGGAAAAGTGTTACGTTTCCAAAGTCATCGCTGTGGAAAATATTGTCGGCAAAAATTCAAATCAAAGAGCAAATTTTATACCAAATGTCGCTTTGGATTTGCACGACCGGTACTTTCAAAAGGAAGAGTCAACAATTTGATGTCATGTTTGCGACATAATATCAGAAGGAGGTCACCTAAAAATACGTACAATTTAAGAAGAGGTGAAGAATCGAAATATATTAATGACTATAATCCAGTCATTTTGTCCATGTGGAATGCTAACATGGACATACAGTATGTTGCAGACAACTCTATTGCTGTGGCTCGATATGTAACGTCTTACATCACGAAATCTGAAAAGACGGAATTGAAGGAGATGTGGGAAGACATTTCTCATGAAAAGAGCCTGAGCAAGAAATTATATACGTACAGTTTGAAGATGCTGTCTCATCGAGAAATTGGAGCATATGAATGTTGTGATAGATTATCATCAGCAAGTCTTTATGCGAAGTCAAGGACTATTCTCTGGGTGAGTTTGGGCCTAGCAGAAACACGAAACCGTGTTCTAAAACCTGTGCAAGAAATTGAGTACTTAGCCCAGAAAGAAGCAAACAGTACAGACATTTTGAAAACAAATATGTTGGATACATACTATCCAAATAGAAGTACTCTGCTTGAAAACATTTGTCTGTATGAAATACTACAAAATTATATTTTTAAGAGAAATGTTACCGAGAATATTGATAAAGGTGTACATGCTGTAATTGGACATGAAGGATGTCTGGTAAAACAAAGAAAAAGACACTTGATAAATCATCGGAAACTGAGTTGCGAAACACCTGATAAAAGAGAGTTTTACTATTTTGCTCTTTTGCAACTCTTTAAACCATGGCGTAGAGAAGAGGAACTACTTGGAGACTTTGATAGTTATGAAGATTCATTCAACGCATCTAAAAGTACTATTGAATGTCCTATTTTCAGCAATTATCTCCAAATGTTGAATGACGAAATAGAACAAGAAGCAACAATTGCAGCAGAGATTGCTAGAGATAGTTCACAAGATAGTCAAAGTTCGGCATCATTAAGTCAAGATCCACTGGGACAACCAATTATTCAAAATGAAGCAGCCACCGCCATGGATGAGGTGGAAAGCGCAATGCAGCAAGGTCAAGAGCAAGTAATCGACTTAGAAGAATTAAAGAAGCAGTTTAATGTTGAGCAAAGACAGATATATGATGAAGTGACAGAGCACATTGAGCATGGCTTTCGTCATGAGAGAAAAGATTGCTCATGTATGTCATTTGAGCCTATTCGATTATATGTAAGTGGAGAAGCTGGGACTGGTAAAAGTTTCCTAATTAAAGGAATTACTACATATTTACAGCAAACAACTCAATCAACACTGTCGTGTGTTGTTACTGCTCCAACTGGATTGGCAGCACATAATATAAAAGGTGTAACTTTACATCGTTTGCTGATGCTGCCAGTTGAACATGAAAATAAATTACAATATCAGAAGCTTTCTGGAGAAGCTTCTTTTGAAGTTTCTAGAGTCCTTAAAAAAATGAAACTTCTTATTATTGATGAAGTAAGCATGGTCTCTAATTTAATGCTTGCTTTTGTGCATTTAAGAATGCAACAGACACTTAAGACAGAGTATGATGTGTTATTTGGAGGTAAACATGTCATAGTTTTTGGTGATCTACTCCAGCTGACTCCTGTCAAAGGACAACCTGTATTTGAAACTGTTACACATGAGGAGACCAGAAAGTGCCTGGGCAGTATTGGAAATGTAAATATATGGTCACATTTCAAATATACTGAACTGATTCAAAATATGCGACAGGCAAAGGATACTAAATATGGAAGTATTCTTCAAGATATTAGGATTGGAAAATTAACTGAAGATGCAAAACAGACTCTACGAACGCGATTACTTTCCAAGCTGTTTCCTAATGAAGATAATGTTCCTGAGAGAATATATAGTGAAGAGGTTGTAGATAAGTCAGTGATATGCTTGATGCCAACTCTGAAAGAATGTTCAGTTTTTAATGAGAAAATGTTGAATTTAGAAAAGCAAGAAATTAAGAAACTGGAAGCTAAAGATAGAATAGAGCATGAAGGTAGTACTATTGTTTTGTCTGAAAAGTTGAAATTGAAATTAAATTCTCTTCAAAAAACTATATCTAAAACTGCTGGTTTAGAGAAAAATCTGTATGTATGTTTAAATTGTCGGATCATTTTAAGAAGAAATTTACATGTAGAAAGAGGATTGGTAAATGGAGCAATGGGTAATGTTGTTGGTTTTGTGAATTATACCAATAGAGATGAGATTGAAGTTTTGAAGATAAAATTTGATGGGATTGATGAAGTTCAACAAATTAGTCGATGTTCAACTGTTTTTTTGCTTGTGAAAGACTTATATGTCCGTCGTAAACAATTTCCAATTTGTTTGGCATATGCAGTGACTATACATAAATCTCAAGGTTTAAGTGTAGATTGTGCTTTGGTAAATATTGGAAGTACTGTATTCAAAGAGGGTATTGCGTATGTTGCTCTGTCGCGTGTTAGAACTTTATGTGGACTTTATCTAATTGATTATGATGAGACAAAGATTAGTGCAGATTTAAATTGTGTGAAGGAGTACAATAGGTTAAGAAGAGAATATGCTCCAAGTTTACCTCAATATCCTTTAATTGAAAGGCGTATAGTTGGTCAGAAAAGGAAAAATGAGGACAAATGTGCTGAAGTAGTCCAGAAACGACGAAAAAAAGATGTAGCTGTTGTTGGTAGCTCTAAGAAAACTGTTAGTATTGAAGAGATTGTTGGATTTAAGTTGGAAAATAGGTGTGGTGTCAACTGCTATGCAAATGTAGTAGTTAATGTTGTTTTCTTTTTGAAAAATGTTAAGGAACAGATTATAGAAAATCAGGAGCATACCTTTTGTCATTCTTTAAATTCTATATTTGAAACGTGTAGTAGTGGTGATAATGAAATAGGAAGTGTTTCGGAATTAAGGAATGTTTTAGATATATGTGCAGAAGTAAATCAGTTTTCTCAGAATATACAGCAAGATTGTCAGGAATTTATTATGTATATGTTTACAGCTTTGGAAGATGAAGGTGTAGATATTGATAGTCTTTTTGGGATTTCTTATAAATAGGAACATAAGTGTGATAATTGTTCATTTTTAAGTAGTACTGAGATACCCAGCGAAAGATTTTTATATTTGACATTACCAGACTGCAAAGAAGTGCCTTTTAATGAACTAGTTAAAGATGCGCATCAAAATATGGTCTGTTCTCAATGCAAGTCTGAAATGTTATGAACTTTATTTATCCATAGATACGGACAATATGTAATTTTAATGTTTCAACAATGCAGAGCTGATGGGAGTAAAGTATCCACTTTAATTAAAAATGTTGTGGCTTCTCAAGTTTCTATTTCTAGAAGAACATTTGTAACTGTAGCCATTATTTATCATGAAGGGCATTCTACATCATCAGGACATTATACGGCTTATTTGAAGTGTGCTACTGGCTGGACACTTTGCAATGATAGCCAATTGACTTTTAAAAAACGTTTGCCTTTTGCCTTAAGTAACTCTTATTTGTTATTTTTGGAACCCAAATTTCAGTAGAGTGGTTTGGTGTAGGAATATGTATACTATAAAGATCTGAAACTTAGTAGTTTACAAATATCATGTAAATAAGGGTGTACAAATCTATACATGAAATTTGTGTTTTGCATATTGATAACATCAGGTACAAATTTACTTAATGTTTGATGGTATAACATATGGTACAAATTTTGATTGCAAAAGTACAGAAAATAATGGATGAGACTAAGATTACAAAATTTCAGAAAAAAACGACTTAACTCATAGTATTTGGCCACGTGGAAAAATATGAGAGAAGAAAATGAGTACTTTTGAGAATTATTTAGAAAGTTATATGGACGTAAGTGTTTCGGAGAGGTATTTAAAAGATAATGAGTTAGCTTATACAATTTGGCCACGCGGAAATGTATGAGAGAAGAAACTGTGTCTTTCAAATACATTTTTTATAGGAGATTGCTGCACGGGATTTTGTTGAGATATCTTGAAAAATAAGTGGTATACTTTAATTAGGTTGTAACTGTGGAAGATGTAGTGTGCTTACTCAAGAAATTGCGAATTTGAGGAAAACATTTAAGACATGTTTTTTTCAAGTATTTATAATATGTATGCAGATTTTGTATGGGTTTATTAAACACAATCATTTTGATTGTGGTTTTTTTTCCCCGCTGTTATATGATGATTAATGTTGAAATCACTCTTGATAGTGAAAATCAATGTTTTCTGAGGACAGCAAAAAGAAATCATTTAATATGTTGTTTACTTATTTTGCTACATTGTATTCAGAAATATGTATTATAACAGATTTTTTTTTTACTCTCCTCCACAGATATTATATTTATAAGGTACGTATATTTAATAATATCTGACAGTTTTGTTTGGACCTGTCTTATTGTTTCGTATTGTTTTTTCTATAAATAATATACTTTATAATTTTATTTTTAATTTCTTTCCACAGGTGCTACGTTTTCATAAGACATTTAATTTTTTTTTCTTTTTATTAGGTAAGTATATATAATAAAGAAATTTTTACAACATTGTGTTATTTATTTCTCTATCCTTCTTAAAACAATGTTATCTTGAACACTTCCACATAGGATTGGGTGTATTGTTAGAAGGTATGGTTTAAAAGTGATTAAATAAAATGAGCGATATTTCACTGAGTGAGTTTAGGAAAAGTGATATATGAAAACGATGGTGTATATGGTATTAAATGTTACATGGTGTTCTTTGCAGGACTTTAAATCCTGTGTTGTAGTTCCAATTTTGACTCAAGATTAGGGGGCTGGGGGGCTTAGTGGGACTTGCATGGTCATGATTGAGGTACTCCTTTTATGAGCCATGGTTCAGATGTGTTTATGATAGAGTGGTTCCGTCATGGTTCTGCTTAGTGAATAGAACGTGTTAAGGAAGCACAATGTTAGTGTTGTGCATGCATAGCGGCAAGTTCATCAGAAATGTTGTTCATCCTGAGGACAGATCAGACAATGTTCATGATGGAGGACGTTTGTGATGAGTATTGAACCATTTAATAGTTGTTAAAAAAAACCTGAAGGGTTTTTATAAAGACGAGATATGTTTGTCATTCTAGAGCCCTGTATCATAAAGAACTGTTCTTCTGAACTAATACGTATTGAAATTAGTTGACTGTCATTTATGAGATTTTACTCAGTGACTTTCTGGGCCATATTCTTTCAAATCTGTACATGTGATTGCTGCGTGAAGACCTACGCCTACTTCAATTTGAATATAGAGGTATATTATGAAAGGTGTTTATCTGTGTTTTTTTTACTTTAAACGTCAAGAAAGCAGAGATAAAATTATGTCTCTATTATTTAGCAGCTGCTAACACCAATTAGGAACACTTAGTAGAAGATAGTGAACATTTTGGGTGCACTTTGCATGTCAGTTGCATTTATATGTAATGAGATGCAAAGTGGGCGTGCCAAGATGTTACCGACTGAAAATAGTCTTTAATATCGTTATCTCTTATTACTAGCTTTTGGAGATATTTGCGCTAAGCGGGAATATTTCTAAAAGCTAAGACTTGCCTTGAGTAGTTCTTAGCTATGTTATCCAATGGGGGGTGGATAACATGGCTAATAGCATTAGGTCGCTATCTATGAATAATCCTGATTTTTTTGTGATACTTATGCTTTGCAACGTTTTTTACCGCATTTGCGTTAAACCTTATTAATACCAAGGTTTATTTGCGGAAGAAATGGCTGCAGCGCTGCGGTAAATGTTTAGGGCCATATTACCAAGAACTAGCGATAATTTTTGTCTCTAACTTGTTTAGAGACAAAAATTATCGCCGCACATTGGCGATTTTTATCGCAGATAAACCTTGCTATTAGCAAGGTTTATCGTAAATGCGATAAAAAACGGCCGCAATGCATGAATATCGATGAAAAGTCAGCGATATTCATGAATTATCGAGCAAATGCTCTTAGCCATGTTATCCACCTCCCATTAGATAACATGGCTAAGAAGTGCTCAGGGCAGGTCTTAGCTTTCGGAGATATTTGCGCTTCGCGCGAATATCTACAAAAGTTGATAATAGGAGATAGTGATGTTAGGGACTGTTTGCAGTGGCTAACATTTTGGCATACACACTTTGGATGTCATTAGTGATAAATATGACCGACATGTAAAGCGGGGCCCAAGATGGTTGCTATCTCCTATTAGTTGTCACTAATTGTTGTTAGCGACAGCTTGATAATAGGGAGATAATTTTATCTCCGCTTTCTTGGCTTTTAAAGCCAAAAAAGCGGTGATCAACCCCCTTGATAATATGCTCCCTAGTCTGTAACCAAGTAGAAGGAATACTACATACTTGAATATTGTTTAGTGCTTATTTTCATTGAGATCGTCACAGAAGGTCAATGGACCCGAGACGCTGTTTTTGTGTATCCTGGCGACTGCCAAGCCTTTGTAGCAGTGGGAGTGAGGCCTCTCTAAGGGGGGCAGCGTAGCTCCTTTTGATGTTTATAATTGCAGATAGCAGGGTAGAAATGTCAGCGGAATTTATGGATGCTTAGTCGAAGTATAGTGTACGTGCTGCTCTTAGCACCTCATTACGACACACAGGGGAGTCACGTTCCACAGTTGGAGATCAGAGACTTAGGAAATAAAACTTTATAATAGCAAGGACTGTAAGCGATAGAAATCGACCGTTGTCGGTGTACAAAATATCACCGGTATTGCTGGTATTTTCTATGGTGTTAGTGGTCGAAGGAGAATAGTAACATATGTGAAAAAAAATTCGGTAACAGGCTCAGAATTTCACATTATCACGTGAAAACAAAAGTTTTTCTCACATACTGATAAGTCTTTTATAATTAAGGGACGGAGTGTATGTAGTGCTATTTACTACACTGCTATGTGAACGTCGAATGTTTCATAAGGGGAGGCTTTAAAAGTTTTTTGATAAACTGGTTTTCTAGGGAAGTGGGTGGAGTGTTCCGTGTAAATTGCAGAATAGAAACTAGTAAAAACCAATTGGAAGTGTTTTTTTAAAGTCACATGACTGCACATGCGTGTCTTGACGCCTGTACGTGATAGGCGGGTGCGCGCACCCGGTCGCGCACAAGATGAAAGCGGCGAGAAAATATCAGCTAGAAGTGTTGTTTTGAAGTCACATGACTTCACATGCAAGTCTCAAGTCCTGGACGCGCTAGGAGGGTGCGCGCACCCGGTCACGCACTACAATGAAGCGCCGAAAAAACATGTCATAAGATGCTCTTGGAGCATGTTTTTGTAGAAATAGTTAGTTCTGAAAAGAACTTTTTTTTTTTTTTTTTTTTTTGGAAACAAGTGTTATGATGCTTTAGATTTCTTAAAGTTGCTACTACATTTTTCAGTATGTAATACTATGAAAATGAAGTGAAGAAATTTATCTTTTCTTGGGGCATTTATGACTTTCTATTTTGAGTTTAATAAGAACAAGGCTCTGCTCTCCATATAAAAGAATTTCTCCACACTCGTTGCATTTCATGTGCACCTTCGCAAGATATGGTCTCAAGTCCATCTCAGCACTCGATGGAGATACAGATCGTCCACCAGAAGATGTGCTGGCCACCTCTGATGGTAATAGCGTGGCCAGGGCTCTTGTCGATGCTTTTGCATAATGCTCAGGGTGCCTTTGTTTAACATGTCGCAGCATGGTGTGTATAGAAAAGGAATATTTTCTATTTGGATTTCCCCTTGAGAGCTCCGAATTGCATATCGTGCAGGTTACTTTTGGCGCATTCACTTTCTTTTGATCTTCAGGATAAGTAAAAAATTGCCAAATGAAAGATTCCTTTTTTCTTCTTAACGGTGGTCGTTCATTTCCTTCAGATTCGGAAGATGAATGTGGAAGGGCAGCCATTTCAGCAAAGTCTTCCGGAAGATGCTCGACATTGTTGTCTCTTGAGAGTAGAAAAGATTGTGAGGAAAGTGGGTGGAGTGCTTCGTGTAAATTACAGAACAGAAACTACGAAGAACCAATTGGAAGTCTTGTTTTAAAGTCACATGACTTTACATGCGCTTCTCAGGACGTGTAGGCGGTGACACTATCTAGTTACGAACGTGATTTGGAAGTAGCGATGTTCTTTACTGAAGTTTAAAAATTTGAAAAGAAGTGAATTCAAACACATACGGATTTGATATATTTTTACAGCTCGATTTAAGTATACAATTAATAAATTATAAAATCTGTTATATTTTTCAAAATAAATATTAAGGTGTGTACAATCAGTCACGCACGAATGATTAAAAAAAATTCGGCTCCATTTAATTAAAAAGTTTATAGGAGAAAAAAAGCCTAGGTTCAGTGTCTTTAACGTACTATAAGTTTTTTCATTGGTCTATGAAGAAATTCATTAGGTTTAAATTGGAAAGCTTCATGAAATAAATAGGTGGGTGTGTGCACTCGGTTCTGCACGTCAGATTGGTTTGTCGATATTTATTTCAGGTATATCTTTCATACTTAGGAACTAGCATTCAAAAAACCTATGAAATTCACTGAAAAAACCATAGGTTTTACACACGTTATAGTTAGGAAATAGCATTTGAAAAACCTATGAAATTCACTGAAAAAACCATAGGTTTGACACCAGTTATAGTTAGCTGGAAATTTTACTGATATAAAACCAATGAAATTCCACGTTATAGTTAGTTGGACTCACTATAACTTGCGCGTGTAATGCACTGCTGATGACATCACTGATGACACTATTCACTGAATGTGTGTCTTTTTAAAAAATAAATATGTTTTATATATGTATATGTAGAGGTTAATGGAAAAAAAAATGTTTAAATAAGTGTCTTAATGGATGTGCAGGACTGTATGGATGGCTGAGTGTGTATATGTGTGTGTTAGTGAGTGAATACCTGCTTCACTAGTGTGTTTATTAGTAACCACATATGTTTTAATCTAGTTTATGTAAGTATTCATATATATAACTGAGTATATGTGACAGTGAGAGATTGAAAGAGTTCCTGTTTAAATAAGTATGTGTTTCTATAAGTGATTGTTTAAAAGAGTAAGTAAGTGAAAGTTTACTTAGAAGTAAGGTGTTAGTGTGTGTATATCTCTATATGTAAATAAATGGATGTTTATTAGTTTATTTCCAAGTGTGAATATGTGTGTGATTTACTTTTGGATGTCTGTCGGTATATAATAGGATGTATAGCTGTATCACTATATATAATCAGTAAGCATATATACGAGTGGCTATATAGAACTGTTAGTGAATTAGTGGATGTGTATATAAATGTTAGAATTACTGAATTGGTTGTTGTAACTGGTATAGGTATCTCCATTTTTTTTGAAAATGTTAGTTTCTCTTTTTGAATATGTGTTTCAAGGGTTACATTACACTGAAATGATATCTGTCACTTTCTCACAAGGATGGTGTCATCAGTGATGTCATGAGTGATGTCACTGACCATGTCATGAGTGATGTAATATGTGATGTCATCAGCAGTGCATTACACGCGCAAGTTACAGTGAGTCCAACTAACTATAACGTGGAATTTCATTGGTTTTATATCAGTAAAATTTCCAGCTAACTATAACTGGTGTCAAACCTATGGTTTTTTCAGTGAATATATATATATACATACATATTACCTACTGGCGGTCGCCAGTAGGTATATATAGTTCGGATTTTTTCCCTATGGTATTTCTGAAAATTCTATGTCTAATAACTTTGGCGTTTGTGGACGGAATCGGCTGGAAAATGGCACATTTTGTTTCTGAGCAGCTCCTGGAAATTTGGGGGGTGTTCGGCAAGGGGGGGCTGAGATAAAAGGGGGGTCCCAAAACGCGTTTTTCCCATGTTAATTTCCATGGGGCGGTTGGCCTCACTTTTAGCCCGAACGGCTGAATGGATTTCCACGAAACCTGGCAAAATTGTAGGGACTGTTAGCCCGATGTGCCTTTGCTAGGTCTCAATATATGTGCTTCAGTGGATTTTGAGAAATTAACATTTAAAACAAGATATATATCTGTAACAGCGCTCCGGGCAGTGCTCCGGTTCGCGAACTTTTCGCGTATCGGAACTTTGCGAAGCGAAGCCGATTGGCTCTCCGGTGTCTGTCAACATTCTAAACAGTCCGGAGCGGCCGCCATCTTGTCTCTCGGTAGGATCGAGAGACAAGAGGAGGCCAAAACAAAGGGGGAAATTACCATAAGGGGGCATAGTAGATCCTCGTTGACCCCCTAGGTTTTATGTGGAGGTTTTAAAAGGGCCCAGGAGGGTAAAAAAAAAATTTTTTTTTTTTTTGCGTGGTGAGCGCCAAGTTCGCGAACCGGGAAGCGTTCTGGGCAGCGTACTATAAGGATAAAAGAATGATAGACTTTTCTAATACTGTATGTTAATTGTTTGTTGTTTTTGTTGTTTTTTTTTGTTTTCTTTATTTTGAAAGTATTTTTTTTTTATTTTGATTGTTTTTCATAATTTATTAAACTTTCTAACATTTCAGTGTCTGAAATGTCATTATTTTCTTGGAATATTGTTTGCAATCTGTGAGGTTGTAAAATGTCCTCATTTTCAAGGAGGTCATCTACTGCTTTGACACATTGCAGCAGTTCTTTATCCAAAGTTTCATCCATAAATTCCATGTCAATTTGATCAATTGTATCAATCAATTCTTGGCTGCTCTCTTGCAGGTCCATTTCAAAAGAAACTTGGTTTTCGCCTTCCATTTTGCCTGAAATTTGGATTAAAAAAATATATATTAGTAGAGATAGGGCACTGTTGGGAATAATTTTAGATAGTCATTTTTTATCAGTGAATTTATCTTTGGGCAGTGTATAGTATCAGAGTGGAAGTAGGAATATAAAAAAGTTTATGTGATTTAACGTAAGTAAATTTATAATTATACAAGAGAAGTCTAAGTCCATCCATAACTATAACAGAGAAGTCTATCTAAATCTATAACTACTACAGAGGGATAGTATATAACTATCTGAAAAAGTTTACCATATTTACTTATAGTGCACAATATACTTCAGTTTTAAAAATAACAACTTACCTTTAGAAACAAGTTGAAGTGATTACTGATATTCCAAATGATATATACAACAAGAAGTAGTAGTCAAAATGGCTGTGTTTCCTTCTCTTCCTTTATATATATTCAGGTATATAACCAATCAAATGTCAGGTAATAAAAGTAGAAAATGAAAGTAACATTTTCATTGGTTGTCAATTCCAACACTTCAGATGTGCTTTGTGAAGTAATTTACCTCACGGTACTTAGAGAGGTCTACAGGCTAAATGGCTAAATGGAATTTCAATCAAATTTGTGAAAATGAAAGGGATTGTTATGTAGTATGAGCTAATCTATATTTGGTGAGAGTGTCTCTAGTCGTTTTTTTGTAAATTACTTTCCCACCTTTTTTTTGGACCGCTTCCCGGGAAGCGGCTCGGTTCGCGAACTTTAAGCGTCACGGGAGTCCACCATTTTGTGTTTCGGTCGCATTAAGATACAAGATGGAGGGCAAATAATGTTTAGAATGGGTAGAAGGGGTCATGGTAGACTTATCTTGACCCCCTAGGTTTTCTGAGGGTGGCTGAGGAGGCTTATATGTGCGGAAAAAAACATTTTTTTTAAAAATTCCGCGAGGTTAGCTTTCAGTTCGCGAACCGGGTAGCGCCCCGGGGAGCGTATTTTGTGGAAAATTAGTGAAAAAAGTTAGAAAAAAATAATAATTGTGAGTGATCAGATGAAGGGTAGCTCTGAGAAGAGCTTTTGGGTTTATGGTACATTTAGGTACTTATAAGTAGGTACCAATGCACAGTCTTAAATTCAGAATGAAAATTCTGTTGCCCTCATCTGAGAAGTGAACTCCATCTCCTCTGTAGATATCTTGCATGTAGTAACGCAAGTTATTGTTGTACAAGGAGCCCATTCCATGGTCCCTCATGTAAGCTGAAACAGATTTGTTTACATGCTTCCTCGCTTTCTCAATTTGTGGACAAAATTGGTTGGACCACCTCCATTTCTGTCTTTGGCATATATTGGAATATACCAAGGCAGTTTGAGGAAAAACTGCCATTAATTGCTCAAAGGTGTCCTTTAACAGCATTTCCAGACCTACCCCAGTCAAAGTGCCCAAATCATTACCTCCACAGTGCACAATTAACAGGTCAGGTTTTGGCAAATGCATAAAGGTTTTCACCAATGGTATCAATTGGTGACATTTTAATCCTCTTTGGCCCAACCACTTAATTTCCACATCTTGTAAATTGAGGTTAGGTAAATTTCTGTTCTCAGCATACCTTTGAGCCCAGTGGATGTAACTATGTCCAACAATCCAGACTTTAAACATGGTGAGAGAAGGTTGTGCTGCAGTCAGATGAAGTGTGGTAATGAAAGGGCAGTTGAAACAGTAGGAGTTTGTAAAGAAAAAAAACTGTGGAGTTTCAGTGCTAATGATTCATTAGCAGTGATTGGTGGATTTCCATTTCTGAAAACAGAAAGTTAGGGTGCATGGATGTGTTCTTTGAAAGATGTAATTTGAATGGTCAAGGAAAAAACATTTAATGAAAGATTGCACTGGATACGCAGGTGCACTGAGAGTTCAGAGTTCAATTGAAACATTGTTGTGTGAACTTTCAAACATGAGCGGTCTTTCAGGAGGTGGTTGCTAAGCAAAAAAGGCAGAGAGGGCAGAGGGGGGAAGGGTTTTGATTTGAAAAAAGTGAGGGAAGAGTTATGATTGGCTAATATGAGAGATATGTGTAATGAATATCTGTATTTCTGTGCTTTCAATAGCTGCAGCCTCTGGAGTGCATCCTCTTTGTTCTGCTGAAGACAATTTGGTGTATTTCTGAGACTGTTTTGAAACTCAAAAAGTATTTGCTAAGGTGAGAAAAGATTTATTTAATTTAGATAGAGAATAGTATGATTTAAGGAGAAAATGATGAAGAAAGCTGTGTTTTTAAAATGTGGCTTTGTCTCAAGTGATATACAAATAGATTTTGTTTCTTTGAGAAATTTTAATTGCATATTTTGTGTAGCAATCTGGCATGCAGTAACACAAGTTATTGT
This sequence comes from Lissotriton vulgaris, assembly GCF_964263255.1. Taxonomy (NCBI): domain Eukaryota; kingdom Metazoa; phylum Chordata; class Amphibia; order Caudata; family Salamandridae; genus Lissotriton; species Lissotriton vulgaris. The sequence continues at coordinate 32,214 of NW_028248261.1, read as the reverse complement.
TGTACATGGAGCCCATTCCATGGTCTCTCATGTAAGCTGAAACAGATATGTTGTGTTTAAAAATGATTTTTGAAAACAATTACATTTCTGGATATGTTCTGCTAGAGCTTCATAGGTTGTTTGGGTCATATTTATAAGGCATTTGAGTGTCTATGATGTTATTTTTCACTTTTTAAATGGAAAGCGTTCTTCATGGGGCAAGTTTGTTGTAAATACGCTCCCACCTGTGCTTTGCAAATTTAGATTTTGATTATGGGAGTTACATAGCCATGTTAATAATGTCCAAAAAATGGTGCAAGGGCATTCAATAAAACGCTTTCATGTGTCTCAAGGACATTTTCAGTCATTTCCTCGTGAATGCAGGTATACAATTGATTTATATGCTGTGTTTCAAAACGTTTTTTTGAAATCAATTACATTTCTGGATATGTACTGCTAGAGCTTCATAGGTTGTTTTGGGTCATATTTATAAGGCATTTGAGTGTCTATGATGTTATTTTTCCCTTTTTAAATGGAAAGCGTTCCTCATGGGGCAAGTTTCTTGTAAATACGCTTCCACCTGTGGTTGGCAAATTTAGATTTTGATTATGGGAGTAACATAGCCATGTTAATAATGTCCCGAAAATGGTGCAAGGGCATTCCTAAAAACGCTTTCGTGTGTTTCAAGGACATATTTAATCATTTCCTCTTGAATGTAGGTATACAATTGATTTATTTGCTGTGTTTAAAAACGATTGTTTGAAATCAATTACATTTCTGGATATGTACTGCTAGAGCTTCATAGGTTGTTTGGGTCATATTTATAAGGCATTTGAGTGTCTATGATGTTATTTTTCCCTTTTTAAATGGAAAGCGTTCTTCATGGGGCAAGTTTCTTGTAAATTCGCTCCCACCTGTGGTTGGCAAATTTAGATTTTGATTATGGGAGTAACATAGCCATGTTCAAAATGACCCTAAAATGGTGGAAGGGCAATCTAAAAAACGGTTTCATGTGCATTAAGGACATTTTAAGTCAATAAGGAAACACAGGTGATGTAATTCTGAAATGAGGAAAAGAAACTTCACATTTTTCAATTACATCACTAGTGTTTCCTAAGTTTATGAATGACATTGTGCAGATGAAGTTTAGGTGTGACCACAGATTCAAATGATGTCTGCCCTTTGTTCAAGAGTGAAGTGGACATGACTTACTTCATTGCTAGGCCTTCACATGTATTATCTCCTTTGTTTTCTTAAACAAGTGAAAATCTCATCTGCAACCATGTGTTGGCCTCACCTCAAACAAACAAAACAGGTGATGGACCGAATGTGGATCAATGACACCCATTTACCCCAGTCCAAAGATCTGGGCCCAAACAAACCTCTAGATAGGCCACACTTTATCGTCAACCTGAATAAATCATTTAAAATGTTAGGGAGAGATTTATGATTGTTGTATGCCTGTTTTATACCACTGTGTGTCATTTTTGTGACGCAGTGGTGGTGCAAAAGATTTGCTATGTTATATAATAAGTAGGGTGTTAAGTTTTTGATGACTGTTATTTATTTACTGTTTGGTAATAGTGGTTAATAACATTTTTTATTATATTTTTCCACAGATTTCAACTGCACATCATTTCTAAATTTAAAAAATGCCAACTAAGAATCGAATTAGAAAGGCGAGAAAACGTCAAAGACAGCAAGATGATGTATTATTGCAGCAGTCCTCTACCCAAAATACTCGTGAAATCACCAAGAAAGCTCCGGGTAAGAGCACGAAATCATTCATAAGAAATATTTGTAGTAAAAAAAGTATTTCTCCCAAAAATGTTTCAGTCCAGAAAAAGAAAAGCAATTTAAATGGAAAGGAAAGACCAATCAAAAATGTTACTGGTAGAGCAAGAGATAACTCTGTGCATGATAGTAGAAGGAAACAACAGTTTAGGGACATTCGAAAACGAATGTTCCGCAACAGGATAATAGTTAATTTATTAAAAAATATTAAGAAAGGCCAACAGAAAGTGGCATTTTATAAGAAGAAGAAAAATGTAGAGAAAATTATTGATCATGCTTTTGAAATTAAGCGAAAGTTGTTTATTTTGATAATCAATAGAATTAGGAAACTAAACAAGGTAATTTCTGATTTCAAATCAAATAGTAGATGGAAGAGAGTAGTAAATCGTAGTAACTTTTGTGAAGTTTTTTCCGGAGAATGGATGCATAGTTCAAGTTGTGAGGCATTTTTTAATGAGGAGAGTTATTTTCAGGATAATGATTTGGTGTTTGCAGTTGACACCAGTGGTCGAGCTTATGAAGTGAAGGATGGTTGTCCAGTTGAAAAAGAAAAACTTGTGACAACAGAGACAGACGAGGTGTTAGGTAATGAGGTTTTAGGAAGACGTCCTAAGGGTCCTGTGTACATTTGGAAGTGTAGTTCTATTTGCAGTGTGCGACAGGTTTCCATCAATTTGTTTTGTGATTTTATACGGACATTTAATAAGAAAAGTTTGAAGCAGAAAATGAAGTTGTTGCAAGATTTAGATCCTTGCAGAGTGAGACAAATGACAGGTTTGCGTGGTCATTCACTGGCTTGTCTTTCCAGGAGAGTATGCCAGAGTGTTTTTCATCATTTCAGGATGCTAGCAGTGCATCATAATAAAGTGAGAAAATTAGTGAGGATGTTGTATTATGCTAAGAGTCCAGCAATTATGCTTAAACAATTATGTGCTGCTCTTTTGCATGGTTCTGAAATAGATGTCAAGAATATTTGTGAAGAAATTGAGTTTTGTTACTTTGGTAGTAAAGATGAGAATGTTCAAATTGACCCAGAAGTAGAGGGTAATGTTGAAGATAATGTACAGGTTTCTAGTACAGATAAATTTCAGAAGGAAATTGCCACGTTTCAGATGAAATCAAGTGAGAGGCCTAATTTCACTTGTGTGTGTTGTCGACGCACTTATTATAAGAATCAGACTAAGTTAGTGGATTTATATGCAAAAAGTGAAAGGGAAAATAAAAGTGAATGGAAGGATTTTGCCACATACTTGATGGTAGAAAATTATTTTGATTTGGGATTGGATCAACGTGTATGTACTTATTGTTGTAACAAATTAAACCAAAACCAGATGCCTGCTAGGGCGGTTCATAATAATCTGGAATTGGTTGAGGTTCCTTCTGAATTGAAGGATTTAAATACTTATGAATCTATTTTGATTCAAAGTATCCATCCCTTTCAGGCTATTGTAAGAATGGAGCCAAAGACAGGGAAGTTGCCTCCATCAGATTTACAGAGAGGATTAAAGGGAAGAGTTGTTTATTTGCCTCTAGATTTGAACAAAAACATTAACACAATTGGAGTAGAAAAAGTGGAAGAGGAACCTCTGGTTATCTTGGTTAATGGGGTTCCGACAAAGAATAAGAAAATATGGCAAGATTTAGTGGATGTTAGGAAAGTCAAAAATACAACACTGTATTTGAAGAAAAATAATAAGTACTATATAAATGTATATGTTGCAGAAGAGGAAGTAAGTGATGAAGAGGATAGCGATTTGTGTGCTGGCCAAATTGAGAAAGTAGAGGCCTCTAAAAGTGAAGAAATATATGAACATTATAGTGTTCATCCTTTGCATTCCAAGGAAGTCATGGGGAATGCAATTGAGTTGTTTCAAATGAAACAAGCCAAAGGGAGTCCCATTAGTGTTTGGGAGGAAAGTTTAGAAGCTCAGTGTTTCCCACAGCTATTTCCAACAGGTCAAGGAGGAGGATATGATGAGCGGCCTCATCAAATTCCTGCGTCTGAATACCGGACTTTACGATTGTATGCAGAAGATCCTAGGTTTCGTCAATGCATTCCCTATTTGTTTCATCTCCTGTTTGAAAGCGATCTGTCTGGACTGTCATATGCAGTGAACCACATCTTAAAAAGTGGTATACAGATGCGAAACATCTCGGCAAGTGACTTTATGCATAAAGTCAATGTCCAAGACAGTATTTTGGATTCTCACCTAATTAATCTCATGGCGTGTCAGCGTGGTACTAATGAGTACTGGTACCGTCGTCATTGGTGATTTAAAATGTATGCTGAGGAACTTAGGAACTCCAACATGGTTCCTTACTCTGAGCTGTGCCGAGTATGGCTGGGAAGACTTACTTGAATTTCTACGAGAGGCAAATGGAAATATTGAAAACATTGAATTCAAGACACCTGGAGAACTGTGTTCTTTGGATCCAGTGAATGTATGCATGTACTTCAATCATAGATTTGAAGCTATGATGTCTTTCATCACAAATAAGAAGAATCCACCTCTTGGAGAGGTGTTGGATTTCTTCTGGAGAAAGGAGTACCAAGCAAGAGGTGCTCCTCATATACATATGTTGCTGTGGATCCAGGATGCACCTAAATTTGGAACAGATCCGGATGACTTAGTGATGAACTTCATAGAACAGTATTCTACGTGTGCTTTTCCAAACGCAACGGAGAAGAAAAGCCTAAGAGAACAAGTTCTACGTTTCCAAAGCCATCGTTGTGGAAAGTACTGTCGTCGTAAATTCAGAAACAAGGACAAGTTCTACACCAAATGTCGTTTCAACTTTCCACGACCGGTGATTTCTAAAGGAAGAGTGAACAGTTTGATGTCTTCGCTGCGACATAATGTCACGAGGAAATCACCCAAAAATACATACAATTTGAAAAGGAACGAAGAGTCCAAGTACATCAACGACTACAACCCAGTGATTTTGTCCATGTGGAATGCTAACATGGATATACAGTTTGTGGCTGACAACTGTATGGCTGTGGCTCGGTATGTTACATCTTACATCACCAAAAAAGAAAAGACAGAATTGAAGGATATGTGGGAGGACATTTCCCATGAAAAGAGCCTCAGCAAGAAGTTGTACAGTTTCAGTCTGAAGATGTTGTTGCATCGAGAAATCGGAGCTTACGAATGTTCTGACCGGTTGTCTTCAGCAAGTCTCTATGCCAAATCCAGGAGTATCGTTTGGGCGAGTCTTGGTCTTGCTGCAACGCGAAATCGAGTTCTAAAACCTGTCCGGGAAATTGAGTATTTGGCATAAAAGGAACCAAACAGTACCGACATTTTGAAGACCAACATGTTGGATACATATTATCCAAATCGAAGCAGTCATCTTGAGAATGTTTGTCTATATGAGGTTCTCCAAAATTATATATTCAAGAGGAACATCAAAGAAGATATTGAGAAAGGAGTGTATGCTGTAATTGGAAGTGAGGGATGTCTGGTGAAGCAAAGAAAATGCCAATTAGTAAACCATCGAAAATTGAGTGGCGAATCGCCAGAAAAAAAGGAGTTTTTCTATTTAGCACTTTTGCAACTTTTCAAGCCTTGGCGTGCAGAAGAGGAACTGCTTGGAGATTTCCTCTGTTACGAAGACTCTTTCACTGCTGCTAAGGAGACCATAGAATGTCCTGCTTTTCCCAAATATCAAGAAATGTTGACTTTGGAAATTGAGCAGGAAGCAACGCTTGCAGCCGAAATTGCCAGAGACAGTTCTCAGGATAGTCAGAGTTCTGTTTCATTGAGTCAGGATCCACTTGGAGGACCTATTATCGAAAATGAAGCTGCCACTGCTTTGAATGAAGTGGAAAGAGCCATGGCACATGCTCAGGAGGATTCAGTTAACTTAGAAGACTTGAAAAAACAACTCAACGTTGAGCAGAGGAAAATATATGATGAAGTTACCAAGCAAATTGAGCATGGATTAAGTCATGAGAAGAAAGAGTGCTCATGTACATCGTTGAAGCCTGTCCGACTGTACGTGAGTGGAGAAGCGGGAACTGGAAAAAGTTTCCTTATTAAAGCAATTTCTTGTTATTTGCAGGAAAGGACTGAGTCATCGCTGTCTTGTGTTGTCACCGCTCCTACTGGACTGGCAGCACATAACATTAAAGGTATTACTTTGCATCGTCTACTGATGCTGCCAGTGGAGCATGACAACAAATTACAATACCACAAGTTATCTGGGGATGCTTGTTGTGAAGTTTCAAGAGTCTTGAGGAAAATGAAACTTCTTATCATTGATGAAGTAAGCATGGTTTCCAATGTCATGCTTGCCTTTGTGCATTTGAGAATGCAAAAAGTTCTTAAAACTGAGTATGATGTGTTATTTGGTGGCAAACACATCATTGTTTTTGGAGATCTTCTGCAGCTGACACCAGTAAAAGGTAAACCTGTGTTCAAAATACTCACGCATGAAGATACCAGGAAGTGCCTAGGGAGCATTGGCAACGTCAATATATGGTTAAACTTCAATTATGCTGAACTGCATGAAAATATGCGTCAGGCGAACGATGAAGATTACAAGAATATTCTACAAGATATTAGAATTGGAAAAGTGCCCGAGCATGGAAAAGAAGCTTTAAATGCACGATTACTTTCAAATATATATCCCGAACAAGACATTGTGCCTGAGAATATTTTTCAGAAAATTACTGAGAAGAAATCCGGAATATGTTTGATGCCAACTCTTGCAGAATGTGCCATCTTCAACAACAAAATGTTGAATTTAGAAAAGCAAGAGATTGTGAAACTTGAAGCTATTGACAGAATAGAGCATATGGGATCAACAATTATTTTGTCTGAGAATTTGAAATCAAAATTGGATTCATTAGAGAAGACTATATCTAAAACAGCGGGTTTTGAAAAGACTTTGAATGTGTGTTTAAATTGCCGAATTATTTTGAGAAGGAATTTACATGTTGAAAGAGGTCTGGTAAATGGATCAATGGGTAATGTTGTGGATTTTGAGAAATACCGAAATAGAGATGGAATTGAATTTTTAAAAATTAAATTTGATGGCATTGAGGAAGTACAGCTAATTGGTCGTTGTTCTGCTAGGTTTTTGCTTGTTAAAGACTTATATGTTCGCCGTAAACAGTTTCCTGTTTGCTTGGCATATGCGGTGACAATCCATAAATCGCAAGGTTTAAGTGTAGATAGTGCATTGGTGAATATTGGCAGTTCTGTGTTCAAGGAGGGTATGGCATATGTGGCATTGTCACGAGTTAGAACTTTATCGGGATTGTACTTGATTGACTGTGATGTCACAAACATTTGTGCGGATCTAGATTGTGTTAAGGAATACAATAGGTTAAGAAAAGAGTATGCGCCACATTTGCCTCAATATCCTTTGTTTGAGAAACGTGTGGTAGGCCGGAAACGAAGAAATATCAGTAATAGTAGGGAGGTTGTAGCAAAAAGACCAAAAGTCGATGAACCGAAAATTGTTAGCAGAAAGAAAGTGGATTCTGTTGAAGATGTTGTCGGTTTTCAATTTGAAAACAGTTCTGGTGTCAACTGCTATGCAAATGTAGTGGTTAATGTTCTCTTTTCACTAGAGAGTTTAAAAGAACAGATTGTGTTGAATTCAGAACAAAGTTTATGCTGTTTGTTGAATTCTGTTTTCGAGAGATTGGGAACTTTTACAGCGCCCAAAATCAAAAACGAATGTGGAGTCCCCCAAGGCTCGTCCCTGTCCCCACTTTTGTTTAATTTGTACTTACGACCCTTGTTATTTTCATTAAAAAAGTTTAGAGCCTTAATTTTTAACTATGCAGATGATCTGCAATTGATCTTCTGTCTGGACTCCCCTGGCGCTGCCACCGAATGTCGGGAGGTCATGGTTCACATTCAGAGATGGATGGGCCTAAATCATCTGAAAGTCAACCCAGGCAAAACTGAACTGATTTTGCCTGGGAAGAGTGAACTGTATTGGGGACCACACTTCTGGCCTCCAGAAATGGGAGACCCTCCAGCTAAATCCCAAACAGTTAAGAGCTTAGGTATCACTTTCAATGAAGATCTTTCGCTCAAAAGCCAGGTAGGGACTGTGGTATCTGCAAGTTTCTTCCAACTTCGCAAGATTAAGAAGATTGCCCACCTTTTAACTCACCCTGCTCTGATTCAGGTCATCATTGCTCTTGTGCTGTCCCGTTTGGATTACTCCAATAGTTTATATCTGGGTCTACCGGCGGGGCAGCTCAAGAGACTCCAACTGGTTCAGAACCAAGCGGCCAGGTTGATCTGTAAAATTCCTAAGTGGCAGTCTATCAGACCTGGACTGGCCAGTCTCCACTGGCTGCCTGTAGCGCAGAGAGCAGCATTTAAAGCGGGATGCATTATCTTCAGGGCTCTACAAGGTAAGGGCCCTGGATTCATTAGCAGCCTGCTTGTCAGTTACACTCCCTCCCGTGCTCTCCGTTCTGGCCAAAAGAATTTGTTAGTCGTGCCCCGGATCAGGAAACAACGTCAGGGAGGAGGATCTTTCCACTTCCTAGCTTCCTCCCTGTGGAACTCCTTACCACTGCCATTAAGACTCCACGAAGATCTGTTAGCCTTTAGACAGGCTTTTAAAACTTGGCTCTTTAAGCAAGCTTATCCTTAGTTAAATTTTCTTTTTTTCTGTCACATGTTATGTTTTGCTAGTTTTCCACAGCGCCATGAAGCCTACGGGCGTACGTGCGCTTAATAAATTTAATTTAACATAACATAACATAACAGAAATGTAGCACTGATCGAACAAAAGTAGAAAGTGTGTCTGAAGTTCGTTATCTGTTAGATGAATGTTCAAGTCAAACAGACTTCTCTGAAAATAATCAGCAAGATTGTCAGGAGTTTTTAATGTATATGCTTGATGTATTGCAAGATGAGGGTGTAGATGTAGATCACCTGTTTGGGCTTTCTTATCAATGGCAGCATGACTGCGAGAACTGTATGGTATCAAGTACTACTAGTGTAGACTCAGAAAGATTTATATATTTAACTTTGCCAGACAGTAAATCAGTCTCCTTTAATAAGCTAGTAAATGCAGCGGATCACAACATGGAGTGTAGCCAATGTAAATCTGAAATGATGTCAACATTATTTATACGTAGATATGGCCAGTATGTCATTTTAATGATCCAACGATGTAGGCCTGATGGATCAAAATTGTCAACTTTAATAAAAAATGTTGTGGCTTCTCAGCTGTCAATATCAGGAAGGACTTTTGTAACTGTAGCAATTATCTATCACGATGGTCCTTCAACAACATCAGGACATTACACAGCTTATTTAAAGTCTCGAAACGGCTGGTCATTCTGCAATGATTCTGTTGTAACTTAAAAAAAAAAATTGCCGTTTGACCTTAAAAATTCTTACCTGGTGTTTTTAAAACCAAAATTTTAAGGAAAGAATCTCGGGATTTCCTCTGAGGAATTGCAAAAGGTTCATCAAGTAGAGGGAATGTAAGTCTGCAATGCTGTCTAGATTATTGATCCAAAACTTTTAATTATAATGTCAATTTAAAAATCCAACTATATAAACCTGATGCAAGTAAGTCTGCTTCATAGTAAGCAGTATCAGTATCATAGGAAAAGGAGAACATGAGTGAGAAAGAAGGGTAAGATATTAGTGGTGCAGGCCTTCATACTCTCCCGCCTGGATTATGGAAATGCATTATATCTGGGAGCCCCGGCAGCAGTGATCAACAGACTCCAAGTTACGCAAAACTGTGCTGCTCGACTCTTGTTTGGCATCCCTCGTGGGCAATCAGCAAGGAAGGCTTTAAAAGAACTCCACTGGCTCCCAATAGCTGCCAGAATGCACTTTAAAGCTATGTGCATTGTGCACGAAGCTTTTCACCGAACAGGTCCAGCCATCCTGCGCCCTTTGGTCGTACCTTACATTCCGTCGAGAACCCTTCGTTCCAGCGTCCTTCATCTTGCCACAACAACTAAAGTCAATAAGGCTCGCTGGGGAGGCCGGGCGTTTTCACACTTAGCAGCTAAGATGTGGAATTCGCTCCCGCCGAATATGCGGGAAATCAGCAATCTGATGGTCTTTAGGAAGACATTAAAAACTTACCTGTTCGCCAAAATGTGTTAACCTTGCTATCTGCTCACCACATTTTTCAGTTCAAGCGCTGCGAGGCCTTAGGGTATGTGCGCGCTATATAAATATAATTTTCATTTCATTTCATTTCATTTCATTAGTAGTCCAGGATTGTGAAAGTAATCTTAAATGTTTTCTTTTTGAAAGTGGCGAAAATAGAAAATGACGGGATTTGATTGGAAGAATTACAAGAGTTGTGAATCGCTGCAACATGATTTGGCCAAGTGGAAACATGTGGTAGAATGTGAGAAGTCTTTTCTTGTATGTAACATATTTTTCAAAACGATGGAGGTTTTCTTTCAGAAAGTGGCGGGCTGAAAATATTTATAGCACAACAGAGTGGACGCTGTTCATAGGACATCCTTCAACGTTATGGAAAGTAAGTTAATTTTAAGGAGTTTTGAATTCAGATTTCTTAGGTTGTATGGGTTTTTTAAACACAATCATTTTGATTGTGTTTTTTTTCCCCGCTGTTACATGATGAATACCTTCAAGTCACTGATTTAAGTGAAATTTGATACATTCTGAGAACAGCAAAAATAAAACATTTAACATGTATAATTAATGTTCTGCTTTTTGTACTTATGATATACATTTAGAAATGTGAGGTAGATATGGAGAAACTGAGTCTTCTGTAAGTGTCAAAGTTAATGCTTACAGTGCTGTACTTCTGGGTACTGTTTTTTTTTTAAAAACTGAATAGGCCTCACCTCAAAGAAACCTCTTGAAAGCACACATCTTATTTGCATCCTGAAACAATCATTTAAAATGTTAGACACAATTTTATGATGGCTTTACATCTTTTTTGCGCTGCTATTGCATCACTATTGTGAGACATCAGCAGTGCAAAAGAAGCACCATGTTCCAAAATAGGCCTCACTTCATCAGCATGAAGATACTGTTTGTTTAAAATATATATATTTAGGATTGTGTAGGGGACGTAGAGAAGCAGAGGCTTCTGTAAATGTCAAAGTTGTTGAAAAACTGTTTCTTCTTGAACCTTTTCCCTTCTCTTTTCTAATTTTTAAATACATGTTTTAATATTTTTGGAAATGTTTGTTCTCTCTTTTACAGATTGAAAGTATGAAAAAATATTTTAAAAAGTTAACAAGAATTATAAGGTAAATGTTTTCTACTCTTTTTACCCGCAATGCACTGCTGATGATGTCACTGACCATGTCATGAATGATGTAATAAGAGGACATGACTTACTTCATTGGTAGGCCTTCACATGTATTATCTCCTCTGTATTCTTCAACAAGCGTAAAATTGATCTGTAACCCTGAGTAGGTCTCACCTTAAACAAACCTCAGGAGAGACCACACCTTATCGTCATCCTGAATTAATTATTTAAAATGTTAGGGACAGATTTATGATATATGTATGCCTCTTTTGCGCCACTGTGCGTCAGTTTTGTGACGCAGTGGCGGTGCAAAAGATATGTTATGAGGCGTCAAAATTACAAATTGATGCATCTAGGCAAATGTGTCATGCTGTTTTAAAACCGTGCCACATGAAACCGATGCAGCAGTGATGAAAAAGATGCACCATGTTGCAAGACAGGCCTCACTTGGGGTCATATGTATCAAGCTAATTAGAATGCTTTGGCGACATATTTCTGCTGATAAAAAATGCAAAACTTTTATTGCCTATGTTGATGATATGGCTCTATGTTATTTACATTTCTTTGCTGTTTCAATTAATCTTTTTCTGTTATTTTTTCTTTTCTGTTTTCTATTTTTTCTCTCTGTTATTCCACATGTTTTAATCTTATTTTGAACATTCACTCACATTCTCCAAGAAACTCTTCTTTGTTATTGTTCTACTCTCTTTTTTTTCTTTCACTTACTTATCCATTTTGTTTTTCGCAATTATACCCTCTTCCATCTTTTCTTCGGTAAATAGATCAAGTAAACAGTATCTCTGGTTTACTCCCTATAGCTGTCTTTCTTTTAACATTACTCTCTGTTTACTTCCCTTATACTAACTCTTCTTTTTTTTAAAAAAAAATTTTTGGTTCGCTTCTAGTTCGCGAACCGGGCAGCGAACGGGAAAGCGAACCAAAAGAAATAGAGCTTGCCAGAGTGCTAAACATTCTAGCAATTTTATTTGAAAGGGGAGGTAGTTCTGAAAAGAACTTTTTTTTTTAATGTTTTTGTTGTTTTATTTTTATTTATTTTTTTTCTAAACATTTTTTGTTTTTTTTGTATTTTTTTAACAGTTTTATGTTTTTTTTTGTTTTTGATGGAGGGGAAACAACAAAAAACAGGCATTGAAAAGGGCTCAACAGGAGCAAAAAAAAAATTACTGTCTGGGTTGGTTAGGGCAATTGTGATTTTCATAAGCAATGTTCATTAACTTTATGCTCATGTTACCACATGATAGTAATGCACCGCAATACAAACAGGTTAGTTTCATGTGTTTAAAGTTCTTCTGAATGTTTGGTACGGTTTCCTGTGCCTCTCCTCCTGTCAAAGAGATATTCGAAGTTGACCTGGCCACAGGAGTTGTTGGTGGATTTTCCTGCAGGTCACGCAACTCTGCACGGCTGTAGTTTAGTGGATGCCACCTGGTCATATGGCGATGCATGGTATAGTTTCCCATGCTATACTTTTTTTCAGTGCCTCTTGATAGCCTGTGTTTGCAAATGAGGCAGGTGGCATACTTTGCATTCACTTTCTTCTCCCCTCGAGGGATTGAAAAAAACTGACAGATGAAACTGGTTTTCCGACGGGAAACACGGGGCAACTCCTGTATGAACTGTGGTTCTTCTGTCTCCTCTTCCTCTTGTTCATCCTCTTCCTCCTCTGTGTTGGTGATGAACTGAGATGGTGGTCCTCTCTTCTCAAGAGGAGGTGGAGGTGGTGGTGGGGGTGCACCAGCTGAAGCAAGTACAGAAGCCATTGCTCAACTATAGGAAAATGGTCTTTCTCTCACCAAGATGAAAGTCAGAGTGAGGAAAGAAGGAGGGGTTTTCATCATTTGGGAAAAGCAAAAGTTCTAAACCGATGAAAAGTGTTATTTTTAGTTCATATGACCTAGTCTTACATCATTTGGAAACCAAAAGTGAAATGAACCAATGAAAAGTTTTATAAACAAGTCACATGACTTGTTCCGCTCACGTTACGCGGATCGCTTCCGGTTCGCTGTCCGGAGCACTTCCGGGAGCGCTAACGTGGCGCGTCATAGACGCATTACGCGACAAAGTGATACGTCGCGCTTCCGCGACGCATCACAGTTGCGCAAACGAAACGTTTACCGGTTCGCGAACTAGGTCGCGGCATCAAGATGAGCTAACGGAAAGCTTCCCGGTTCGCGAACTGGAAGCGAAGAAAAAAAATATTTAAAAAAAAATTATTAATAAACATCTAAAATATATTTTTGGATTTAAAGAAGAATACATTTTACAGCTACAGATGTTAGCTTTTAAAAAACCAATGAAATTCACTGAAAAAACCATAGGTTATAGACCATATTTAGTTAGGAATTAGCATTTACAAAACCTTGAAAATTCACTGAAAAAACCATAGGTTATAGACCATATATAGTTAGGAATAAGCATTTACAAAACCATATTTTACTCACACAAAACCATTGAAATTGCATATATAGTTAGTTGCACTAACTATATATCGCGCACTCGCAATCCACTGCTGATGATGTCACACATTACATCATTCATGACATGGTCAGTGACATCACTGATGACATCACTGATGACATCTCAAATGACATCACTGATGACATCTCAAATGACGACACTGATGACATCTCATTTGACATTACTGATCACATCACTGATGATATCATTTATGTGATAATACAATGAACCTCTTCAGACTCTAATATAACCTTAGATACAATCAGTGTAAACAGACACTCACAGACTGTCACTCATCCATGGAGTTACTCACACACCTAGTCAGTCATGCAAAGAATCAATCACACCTCCATTTCCTCAACTATACAGTTATACACACCTTACTTATTCAAACATATACTAACACATATTTACTATCTTATACAATCCCTGATACAAATTCACAATGATCCATACAGCCACTCACACATTCACTGGCTCTTAAGCACAGTTATTAATATATGTCAACTCTCACATGTACTGTGTTTTACATATGTAGTTACTTTGACATGTAGCACTGAGATATCCATTCACTCACCAATACACTCATGCACACAGTCAACCGCCCATACAGCTGTTTCCACATGCACTTTTGAACCCATACATCTAGTGAATCAACTGCTCACACATCTATGCACAGAGTCATACACCTCCCAGCCACCCACACACACACTCAGTCTCCCATACAAATACTTGGGCAACCAATCAATAACCCATATATTTACTCATATAGCTACTGATCAACACATGCAACAGTTTACAGAACAACAGCCATAATGATGCACAAATTAAGACAGTTTAGTCACTAACCCATGCACTCAGTGAGACACATTTAATCACTCACTCATACAGTCAGTCATGCACCTACTAAATCCTTCATCCAGACACTTATACATCCACTCATTCTTCAATATGTAAGACATATTTTAACTTTACAGAAACATACAGTCACTGGATGTTGTCATCAGTGATGTCATTTGAGATGTCATCAGTGATGTCATTTGAGATATCATCAGTGATGTCATCAGTGATGTCACTGACCATGTCATGAATGATGTAATGTGTGACATCATCAGCAGTGGATTGAGGGTGCGCGATATATAGTTAGTGCAACTAACTATATATGAAATTTCAATGGTTTTGTGTGAGTAAAATATGGTTTTGTAAATGCTTATTCCTAACTATATATGGTCTATGACCTATGGTTTTTTCAGTGAATATATATGTAGTCAAGTCAAGTCAAAAAATTACTTTATTTGGTATTTGTAGGAAGGGGGAGGCTCTAGTTGGCGCAGTGTAGCACTAGCGACAAGCAGGGACTCTCTCTTCCTCGTCAGGGCTGAGGGTTACCTTCCAGACAACCTCTGCTTACCCTCTAGGTAGTGTGGCTTAAGCAGTCTTAGGCTAATCTTTGGGGCACATAGGGTTAAACATTTGCAATATCACACCATCACAACCAATCCACCACACCATGACACCAAACTGTATTTGTAAAAATATATATCTTTATATAGATTTCAAGCAGGCTTGTAAATACAGTTATCAAACTTTCAATATCGGTTCCAGGTTACTTGAGTTCAGGTTGCCACAGTTCTCTTTTAGCAATACGCAGTCTGTTGGGCCTTCTGCCCAGGTTCGACAAGGTTCAGTGTCTCGTAGCGCCTCAATGCGCTCTCCACGTGGGCCCCGGGGGCCGGGTGCCGTGCGAGCCTCGATTTCAGAGTGGGCTCGTGTTGGGAGTAGATGGCGCAGTGCGAGCTCGGATTGCAGGACGCTCGCACCGTGAGGATACAACACAGTACCTTTCGATTCTTTTGGAGCGGTCGGCTTCCAGGGGAGCTGTCCCACGTCGCGTTGCTTTTCCGGGGTCGCTGTTCGCTGCGGCTCTCAGCCGGGCAGGTCACGGGTCATCCGGGGCGGCGGTGTTCTGTGGCGGCAGGGTCCTTCCTTCGACGTTCGCTCCGATCTTGGAGTCGGCGGCTGTGTGGTGGCGGCAAGTGGCAGTACGGTCCCCAAGTGCAGGACGTACCCAGCCAAGTGCCGGTTGCAGCTGTGCGCTCACAGCTGAGCTGTCGGGCAGGATACCGACCAGAGGGGGTTTATCACAGGCAGCTGTCCGTCTTCGCAGGTGGCTTGACGCAGTCAATCCGGGAGCTTGGACCGGACGGGTCCTCCTTTACTTTGCTCTCGGGCTCCCAGTGCAGGTGCAGTCACGGTGTTCGGGCTAGCGGCGGCTGGACCTCACGTTGCTCTCGCTGTTGCTTTGGGCCCCGGTCACGGTGCTTGGGGGGGATGTCGATGCCTTGGATACGGGGAGTGTGGCAGGCTTGCCCAGCGCTCCCAGACCCTTCTGTCAGTACTGCAGCGATAAGCAGCACACACAGTTGCTTTCTTCAGGATGTAGCGCCCACTGGTCCTGGGGCGCTGGTCAGGGGGCAAGTTCAGCAGCAAGCCCTTGGAGATCTCTTCAGCAGAGTTTGGCACAAAGTTTCACAAAGCAAAAGTCTCTTGTAGTCTTTCCTTTTCCTCTCCTTCGGCAGCAAGGCGCCAGACACAGGCAAGAGTCAGCACTCTTCCTTGTCCTTCCCGGTCCTTCTCGTCGGGCAGAGTTCCTTCTGTAGCACAAACAGGATCTAATTTACAAGGAGCAGGGCTCCTTCTTTTATACTGTATTCCTTTTGTTCTCGCAGGCCAGGGGGGCCTTCGCATAGCCACTTTCAGTCCTTGAGTACTCCGGTGGGTGTACTCCGGCTTCTGCTTTCAGTGTGAGGGGCAGGCGCATCAGACGCCCCACAGGAGGTGGAGCCACCATTGTGTGGACAGGGGCAGCCAGAAGTACCTTGTTGATGGGGCTTCGCCCTTCCTGGGTCAGGTGTCGGCTGAGTCATCAGTCGCTCCCCAGGAGGGTGGAGCCAGCATTGTGGTGGCAGAGCACAGCAAGATTCAGAGTCAAGAGCCACTCCTACCTCCCACTAAGGTGTAATCTGCGCATTCACCACCTGTCATCCCCCAGCCCTGTCACTCACACATCCCAGACAGTCAGATACACATACCAGCAGAGGCGGGCTGAAATGGTTAAGCAAGCAAATGCTAACTTTCTAAAAGTAGCATTTGCAAACACAGGATACTAAAATAAACTTTACTAAAAGAAATATTTTATTATTCTGAGTTCAGGCATACTAAACACGACTCTCTACCGTGCTCCCTGAGCCGGCTGGGATTATAGGGTGTAATAATTCCAGCCGCTCGTTCTGGCCTAAAGGAAGCAGGTAGCCTTACAATAGTGAAATACCAATTTAGTTGTAATTCACTACTAGGACATGCCACGCACATCAGGGCTTGTCCTACCTAACACTTACATTGCACCCTGCCCTCGGGCCTACCATAGGGGTGACTAACATGAAGTTAAGGGAAGGTTTGGCGGCTGGCAAGTGGGTGCACTTGTCCAGCCAGCGTGACAGTACGCGACTGCACGCGGGGTCTGCAATGGCGGACCCCAGACACATCTTACGGCTGCTTCGGTGGGTGGCGCAACCAGCGCTGCAGGCCCACCAGCAGTATTGGCATCTACAAGCCCTGGCACTCCTGGTGCACTCTACTAGGGACTAACAGTAAATCCAACGAACCAATCATGGACATCAATCACATGTACAATTTACAGTAGGGAGCACTTGCACTGCGGCACAGGTCAGCCGTGGCGCAGTGCCCTGAGTATCGGAAAACCAGCAAAACATCGGAGGCACATCAGCAAAAAGTGGAAGGGAGACTCACGCCAAGGTGCCAGGTCTAACATGTGTCCCCTCCAGCTGAAATGTGGGGGGAACTACCCTTCCCCAGGGAGTTCCACATCACTAAGGCGGAAAAATCTGGACAGACCGTCAGCGTTGGCGTGATCGGTGCCAGGGCGGTGTTCCACCGTAAAGTCCATACTCTGTAGAGAAATGGACCACCTCAACAGTTTCGGGTTCTCACCCCTCATCTGCATCAACCATCTGAGGGGCCTGTGGTCCGTCTGAACTCAGAAGTGAGACCCAAACAAGTAGGGTCTTAGCTTCTTCAGCGCCCAGACCACAGCAAATGCTTCACGCTCTATTGCACTCCACCTACTTTCCCGTGAAAGTAACCTCCTACTTATGAAGGCTACGGGTTGGTCAAAGCCCTCCTCAGTCATCTGTGAAAGAACAGCCCCTACACCATGCTCTGAAGCGTCTGTTTGCACTATGAATTCCTTGGAGAAATCAGGAGCCAGGAGCACGGGCGCCGTGCACATGGCAGTCTTCAGGGTGTCAAAAGCCTTCTGACAGGTGTCAGTCCAAATCACATTCCTGGGCTGCTTCTTCGAAGTCAGCTCTGTCAAGGGGGTCACGATCGTGCCATAGCCCTTGACAAACCTCCTGTAATACCCAGTGAGCCCCAGGAAGGCTCTCACTGCAGTCTGGGTCTTGGGGGGTTCCCAAGCCAGGATGGTCTCGATTTTGGGTTGCAAGGGTGCCACCTTGCTACTCCCCACTTGGTGTCCCAAGTACACCACTGAACCCTGCCCAATCTGGCACTTGCTTGCCTTGATTGTGAGGCCTGCTCTGCGCAGGGCCATCAACACTTCCCAGAGGTGTCGCAGGTGTTCTGGCCAGGTGCCACTGAACACCGCGATGTCATCCAGGTAGGCGGCACTGAACTCATCCAGCCCAGCCAACACCTGGTTGACCAATCTCTGAAAGGTGGCAGGGGCATTCTTCATTCCAAATGGCATAACCCGGAACTGGAAATGCCCATCTGGTGTAGAGAATGCGGACCTCTCCTTTGCCCCATCGGTCAAGGCGATCTGCCAGTACCCAGACGTTAAATCAAACGTGCTGAGGAACCGGGCAGCCCCTAGCCGATCAATGAGCTCATCAGCTCTGGGGATGGGGTGCGCGTCAGTCTTCGTGACTGAATTGAGTCCTCTGTAGTCCACACAGAACCGGAGTTCGGGTGTGGCTCCCGGCGCAGCAGCCTTTGGGACCAAGACCACGGGGCTGGACAAAGGACTGCTGGAAGACTCAACCACCCCAAGGGCAAGCATCTTGGAGACCTCCTCCTTAATGCAGGCCCTGACCCTGTCAGTCACTCTGTAAGCCTTATGCTTCACAGGTAAGCTGTCTCCAGTGTCCACGTCATGGACGCACCAATCTGTGACACTCGGAACCAGGGAGAACAGATCTGGAAACTGCCCCAGCAACTGGCGGCAATCTTCCTGTTGTTCGGGGGTCAGGGTGGGTGAGAGGTTAACTCCATCCACTGACCCATCTTTCTCACAGGCCACCAAGAGGTCAGGAAGAGGCTCCGACTCCTCCTCCATTCCATCATCAGTTGCCAACAACATGCCCACTTCGGACCGTCTTAAGTGGGGCTTGAGGCGGTTGACATGTAGGACCCTCAAAGGGTTCCTGGGCGCCTTCATGTCTACCAAGTATGTCACTGGGCTCTTGCGCTCCACAACCTCAAATGGACCTGTCCACTTATCCTGAAGGGCACAGGGCTCCACTGGGGCCAGGACATACACCTCTTGTCCAGGCTGAAGCTCGACCAGAGTGGCATTCTGGTCGTACCACCGCTTCATTTCCTCCTGGCTCGCTTCCAGATTTGCCTCGGCAAGCTGTCTGAAGCGCCTGGTTTGGTTTCTGAAGGCCAGCATGTAGCTATATACATTCTGGGGAGGTTTCCTGGGAGATTGCTCCCAGCCTTCCTTTACCAAACTCAGTGGTCCTCTCACGGGGTGACCGTACAGCAGTTCAAAGGGGCTGAACCCTAGGGACTTCTGGGGTACCTCGCAATATGCAAAGAGCAGGCATGGTAAGAGGACGTCCCACTTATGCCTCATTGGACCTTCCAGGCCCATGATCATGCCCTTCAGGGTTCGGTTGAATCTTTCAACCAACCCGTTTCCTTGGGGATGGTAAGGCGTGGTGAACTTGTAAGTTACACCACACTCTTGCCAAAGGGACTTCATATACTTGGATATGAAGTTGGTCCCCCTGTCGCTCACCACCTCTAGAGGGAATCCTACTTGTGAGAAAATTCCCATCAGTGCACGTCCCACCACGGGGGCCGTCACTGTCCTCAGAGGGATGGCTTCAGGGTACCGGGTGGCATGATCCACCAAGACCAGGATGAACCTGTTGCCCATGGCTGTCTTGGGGTCCAGAGGCCCAACGATGTCAATACCCACTCGCTGGAATGGCGTACCGACCACAGGGAAGGGTTGGAGGGGAGCCTTGTTCTTCCCTCCGCTCTTCCCACTTGCCTGGCAAGTCGGACAGGTTCTACAATGAGCATCTGAGCTCTTGTGCATTTGGGGCCAGTAAAAGTGGGTGACAAGCCTGTCATAGGTCTTGTCCATCCCCAAATGTCCTGCTAAAGGCACATCGTGAGCCAGACCCAGTAGGAAGGCTCTGAACTTCTGGGGTACCACCAGCACACGGGCTGACCCAGGTTCAGCAGCCTTAGGCTCTGAATACAGGAGGTCGTTCTCCCAGTACACGTAATGTGTTTTGGCCTGAACACCATTGGCCTGGTCTGCAGCCTGCTGCCGCATACCCACGAGAGAAGGGCATTCTTTCTGCTCCTTGCAGAATTCCTCCCTGGAGGGTCCTCCTTCTTGCTGCCAATGGGTCAGCTCAGGCAGGTCCCCCAGTTCGGCAATCTGTTCCCCTGTAGGCTCCAGGGCATCCCCCTCAAGGTCTGCCTCCTCCTGGACCGTGGGAACTTCAGGGGCCGGTTTCCCGCGCCCCCTGCGCCTTCTCCCTAAGGCCGGTTCCTGGGCCTCTCCTTCAGGCCCCAGGACCTCTTGATCACCCCTACTGGCTGCCATCGACCGGGTGGTCACGCACGCCCAGTCAGGCAGTCCCACTATCCTCAGGTGCGTCGTCTTCTCCACCTTTTCCCAAGGGGAGTGCTCCAAGTCATTCCCTAGCAAACAGTCAACAGGCATGGTTTTCCTCACACAGACCTGCAGAGTACCAGAGACCCCCCCCCACTCGAAGGGAACTTGAGCCATCGGACACTGACTCTCTGAATTATCAGCGTTGATAACCCTACAGTAGGCATGGGGTACAACCTGTTCTTGAGACACCAGGTGCTGCCTCACGGCAGTCACACTGGCTCCTGTGTCTCTAAGAGCCTCAGCTTCCTTACCATTGATGATCACCACCTGCCCATATTTCTTAGTGTTAGAGGGCAGGTAGTTTGTAGGGACCATCTCACTGTCTCCTAGCGAGACTAGGGTCATGTGAACGGGATCTCCACCCCCCGGGACCATCACTTCTTCTCCTAAGTGAACACTAGTCACTTGACGGGGCGGAGCACCAGTGGGTGCGGGTTTTCCAAACAGGCGACACTTGGGGTCACTGGATATGTGCCCCGGCTCACCACATTTGAAACAATTGAAGGGCCCCTTTGGAACAGGTTTACCTGTCGGGCCCCATTCTGCTTTGGGGGTGGGGGAGGCTGAGAACCTTGCTGCTGGTTCCCTTGGGGATTACTTTGGGGGCCTTTTTGGAACCCTTTCTGTTTTCCCTTGTCCCCCCCACTCTTCTGCTGGGGACCCTGCCCACTCTTGGCGGAGTCTCCCACTGGACCCTTGTGGACCCTGGTGCTGAGCCAGCGGTCCGCCTCCTCAGCAAGCTTCCTCGGGTTGGACAGTTTGCTATCGATCAGGTGTTGGCGTAACTCAGGAAAACAGTGATCAGACAAGTGCTCCCATGCAATTAAATCAAAGAGACCTTGAAAATCATTCACTTTGCTACCCTTCACCCAACCATCCAGTGCTCTGCAAAAATAAGTCACATACTCCACATACGTATTCCCAGGCCGCTTAGTACATCCCCTAAACTTCTGTCTATACATTTCAGGGGTAAGCCCGTACCTGTTCATTAAAGCTTCTTTCATGTGGGAATAGGAATTCTGGTTTTCAACGGGCAAATCAAGCAGGGTGTCCCGCCCTTCGCTAAGGAACCTTCCCCACAACCCCGCTCCCCAATCCTTGTCAGGGACCCGGTGGGAGGACATGGCTACCTCGTATGCCCTAAACTATTGTCCTATGTCATCCCCCTTAAAGAACTCTTTAACTACATCTTTGGGGATGTGCACTCTTGACTCTACCTGCACTGGCGTTGTGCTGCCACCAGAGGGAGGATGATCCAAGTTTCTCTCCTTTAGACTCATCTCCCTCATTTTCAACTCATAATCTATTTGGTGCTTTCGCTCTTCCAGCGCCATTCTTTTGGTTTCAAGCTCCAGTTGGATTTTCAATTCTGCCAGCTTCCTTTCGTGATCCCTCGTTTCCTTCCTGTCCGCCAGCTCCTCTGGCGACAGGCCTTTACCAAAGCTGTGCACGCTGTCTTGTCTTTCGAGATCCACCAGATCTACAGGTGCATTCTGCTCCTCAGTTGCCTCCTGCTCCGCGAGGGCATCTTGATCCTCCGGGGCCTTTCTGGACTCTATCCAGGCTTTCAGGGCCTTTTAGAGCTGTGGCTTGTTCTTGCAACCGGTGTGTGGAACCTTGAGTTTCTTGCAAAAAAACTTCAGTTCCGTTCTGGAGTATGTATCCAGCTTTGTGGCGTCCCACTCCACCTCCAACATCTCAGAGGTCGTGGACTCCGCTCCATCCAGGCTCTTTGCGCCCGGCATGGCTTCTTCGCTAGGGATCTTCTCTCGGCAAAATTACAATAAAACCTGTGGCTAAGTAACTGGACTGTAATCACCGTGCAATGGTCAGAAGTTAAGGTATAGACACTGCAAATGTAAATTCGAAAATCCTCACCGCTGCGTCCAATGTAGGAAGGGGGAGGCTCTAGTTGGCGCAGTGTAGCACTAGCGACAAGCAGGGACTCTCTCTTCCTCGTCAGGGCTGAGGGTTACCTTCCAGACAACCTCTGCTTACCCTCTAGGTAGTGTGGCTTAAGCAGTCTTAGGCTAATCTTTGGGGCACATAGGGTTAAACATTTGCAATATCACACCATCACAACCAACCCACCACACCATGACACCAAACTGTATTTGTAAAAATATATATCTTTATATAGATTTCAAGCAGGCTTGTAAATACAGTTATCAAACTTTCAATATCGGTTCCAGGTTACTTGAGTTCAGGTTGCCACAGTTCTCTTTTAGCAATACGCAGTCTGTTGGGCCTTCTGCCCAGGTTCGACAAGGTTCAGTGTCTCGTAGCGCCTCAATGCGCTCTCCACGTGGGCCCCGGGGGCCGGGCGCCGTGCGAGCCTCGATTTCAGAGTGGGCTCGTGTTGGGAGTAGATGGCGCGGTGCGAGCTCGGATTGCAGGACGCTCGCACCGTGAGGATACAACACAGTACCTTTCGATTCTTTTGGAGCGGTCGGCTTCCAGGGGAGCTGTCCCACGTCGCGTTGCTTTTCCGGGGTCGCTATTCGCTGCGGCTCTCAGCCGGGCAGGTCACGGGTCATCCGGGGCGGCGGTGTTCTGTGGCGGCAGGGTCCTTCCTTCGACGTTCGCTCCGATCTTGGAGTCGGCGGCTGTGTGTGGCGGCAAGTGGCAGTACGGTCCCCAAGTGCAGGACATACCCAGCCAAGTGCCGGTTGCAGCTGTGCGCTCACAGCTGAGCTGTCGGGTAGGATACCGACCAGAGGGGGTTTATCACAGGCAGCTGTCCGTCTTCGCAGGTGGCTTGACACAGTCAATCCGGGAGCTTGGACCGGACGGGTCCTCCTTTACTTTGCTCTCGGGCTCCCAGTGCAGGTGCAGTCACGGTGTTCGGGCCAGCGGCGGCTGGACCTCACGTTGCTCTCGCTGTTGCTTTGGTCCCCGGTCACGGTGCTTGGGGGGGATGTCGATGCCTTGGATACGGGGAGTGTGGCAGGCTTGCCCAGCGCTCCCAGACCCTTCTGTCAGTACTGCAGCGATAAGCAGCACACACAGTCGCTTTCTTCAGGATGTAGCGCCCACTGGTCCTGGGGCGCTGGTCAGGGGGCAAGTTCAGCAGCAAGCCCTTGGAGATCTCTTCAGCAGAGTTTGGCACAAAGTTTCACAAAGCAAAAGTCTCTTGTAGTCTTTCCTTTTCCTCTCCTTCGGCAGCAAGGCACCAGACACAGGCAAGAGTCAGCACTCTTCCTTGTCCTTCCCGGTCCTTCTCGTCGGGCAGAGTTCCTTCTGTAGCACAAACAGGATCTAATTTACAAGGAGCAGGGCTCCTTCTTTTATACTGTATTCCTTTTGTTCTCGCAGGCCAGGGGGGCCTTCGCATAGCCACTTTCAGTCCTTGAGTACTCCGGTGGGTGTACTCCGGCTTCTGCTTTCAGTGTGAGGGGCAGGCGCATCAGACGCCCCACAGGAGGTGGAGCCACCATTGTGTGGACAGGGGCAGCCAGAAGTACCTTGTTGATGGGGCTTCGCCCTTCCTGGGTCAGGTGTCGGCTGAGTCATCAGTCGCTCCCCAGGAGGGTGGAGCCAGCATTGTGGTGGCAGAGCACAGCAAGATTCAGAGTCAAGAGCCACTCCTACCTCCCACTAAGGTGTAATCTGCGCATTCATCACCTGTCATCCCCCAGCCCTGTCACTCACACATCCCAGACAGTCAGATACACATACCAGCAGAGGCGGGCTGAAATGGTTAAGCAAGCAAATGCTAACTTTCTAAAAGTAGCATTTGCAAACACAGGATACTAAAATAAACTTTACTAAAAGAAATATTTTATTATTCTGAGTTCAGGCATACTAAACACGACTCTCTACCGTGCTCCCTGAGCCGGCTGGGATTATAGGGTGTAATAATTCCAGCCGCTCGTTCTGGCCTAAAGGAAGCAGGTAGCCTTACAATAGTGAAATACCAATTCAGTTGTAATTCACTACTAGGACATGCCACGCACATCAGGGCTTGTCCTACCTTACACTTACAATGCACCCTGCCCTCGGGCCTACCATAGGGGTGACTAACATGAAGTTAAGGGAAGGTTTGGCGGCTGGCAAGTGGGTGCACTTGCCCAGCCAGCGTGACAGTACGCGACTGCACGCGGGGTCTGCAATGGCGGACCCCAGACACATCATACGGCTGCTTCGGTGGGTGGCGCAACCAGCGTTGCAGGCCCACCAGCAGTATTGGCATCTACAAGCCCTGGCACTCCTGGTGCACTCTACTAGGGACTAACAGTAAATCCAACGAACCAATCATGGACATCAATCACATGTACAATTTACAGTAGGGAGCACTTGAACTGCGGCACGGGTCAGCCGTGGCGCAGTGCCCTGAGTATCGGAAAACCAGCAAAACATCGGAGGCACATCAGCAAAAAGTGGAAGGGAGACTCACGCCAAGGTGCCAGGTCTAACAGTATTTCACAACCATAAAGTATACATATCCAAAAAACAATTTAAAAGTAACACACACTTAAAAGTTCCTTTAGTTAAAAATGTCTTGTCTCGTTTTTTCATTTACAACTAACCCAGTCATTATCGAGGGTCTGATTCTGCTTTTTGAAGCTTTGTCTCTACAGAATTCATAAACTTTACCCCGCGGCATATCAAAATGTTTGAACCTGCTCCCATCCAGCTGGTCACAGCTTGCCTGCAGGTACGGATCTGTAGCATATTAAAAATTGGTTTCAGTAAAATTTTCCTTTCTTCTTTAGAAGACTCGCACGTGCACAGGAGGTGACTCAAGGTCTCACTGTGATAATCACATAATCTACATCTTCGTTCCTGGTGAGTGACCTTCCATGACGGAATCAAGTCTTTTGAGATATGGTTACCCATTCTGAAGGCCATGAATTTTGTTTTTAGTGATAGCCGGAAGTGCGCAGTGAGATAAGGTTGAGGTTTTAGTCGTTTATACGAATTTAGAATGGTCCATGCGTGTCGATGTTTGGCCAAAGTCTTTTTATCCTCTACAAGCGATAAGGCTTTTGCGTTTAGATTGCAAATTTTTTTAAAGGACGTTGTTTCCGGTGGGTTATTCCAGATCTCCACTATTTTTAGGGTGTCTAGTGAGGCTCTCAGGTCATAGCCCCATGAGTCGGGTTCCTGTTGGTCATATTGTTTTTTAATTTCTTGCCAACATAAGTTGTTTAAAGATCCAGTTTCCGATAATCTCAATTTCCAGCACCATTTCACTAGAGCTGCTTTCCTCTGGTAGATTTGATTTTGTAGACCAAATTCTAGCCTTATTTGGGCAGGGGCTGCTCCTTTGTATATGTGAAAGACAGTTTTATATATTCTTGTCTGGAGTGCGTTTAGGATAGCTGCTTCTTTCCCATGCCATATTTCCAGCCCATATGAGAGGGATGGTAAGACTTGGGCTGTCATTACTTTTAACAGGTGGTCATATGATGGACATTGCAATTTCTTTTGCAAAACCTTGTAAGCAAGCTCAGTGCTTGGGCCTTTGCGGTAATTGTTCTTTTATGATCTGTGAGGGACATGTTTTTACTTATTGTAACCCCCAGATATTTATAAGCAGTTGTGTCCTCAATGGGTTTTCCTTTTGTTTGCCAAGTGAAGGATTTTCCACCGGTGCCCGTCAATCTCACCACCTTTGTTTTTTTGATGTTTATTTCCAAACCTTCTCTCTCGAAATAGTCAGTTAGTTCCGATATTACTCTTTGTAGGCCTATTGGGGTTTGGCTTAAAACTACAATGTCATCCGCATATTGGAGGCACTGGATGCTTTCATTGGCCAGTTTGGGCGGGTGTCCATTAACATTCTTGAGATGGTCTTTCAAATCGGCCAGATATATATTAAAAAGGCTTGGGGAGAGCACACAGCCTTGTTTAAGGCCATTAATTATTTTTTGTTCAGCAGATATTCTTCTTCCATCACCCAATTTTACCTTGGCCCATGTTCTGCTATATAAAACCATTAATGTTTCCGTTAGTGCCGGTGGGAGACCCATGAGATCCAGTTTTTCCCATAGTCGTTTTCTGGGGACTCGATCGAAGGCGGATTTCAGGTCTATATAGCAGGCTATTAGACCGATCTTCTTTTTCCTTGCTCCATCGATTAATAAGGACAGGGCTGACAGATTGGTTAAGCAGCCCATGCCTTCCCTAAAACCGGTTTGAAAGTTGGGTATTATATTGTGTTCTTTTATCCATTGTCTTAGTAGAGACAATATGCAAGAAGAAAAAAGCTTTGCCTCCACATCGATTAGGGCTATTAGTCTGTAGTTACCAGAGTCCATTCTGCATCCACTTTTGAGGAGAGGGTGGAAGATGCTTCCTTGCCAAGATTCAGGAATCTTTTTTTCCTTATAAATGTGGTTAAATAATGGAGTCAGGTAAGTTGCCCAGAAGTCGATGTCATATCTGAATAAGGCATTAGGCATTCCATTTGGGCCAGCTGCTCCCTCCACTTTTAATTTCCTTATTAGGCTGCTTAGCTGTTTGGCACTTGTCAAGGGCGTTTGTTCCTCTAAGGCAGTGCCTTCGGGCTGGTACTTTTTCCACTGTCCCAGGGTTCTATCTTTTTGTTCTTGACCTTTTTTTGGGTGGTTTGAAGTTACTGTGTTAATTGGGGGACTCTGGAAGTTATACAAATTATCGATATATGCAGCCCATGTATCTTCACTTATTCCTATGTTGTGTTGATCACCAGCTCCTTTCGATAATTTATTTATGATTTTCCAAAATTCTCCACTGTTAGGTAGTTTGCTTGTTCTTAACAGTTCTTTCCAGATTTCCTCTATGTAAGATGTTTTTGCTTTTCTGCAATCTTCTTTATATTCTTTCCTCATTTTTTGTATAGCGGTGTGATCTACTTCTTTTCCAAGTCTTTTTTCTGCGGCCATTTTTCTTAACTTTTTCGAAATTTCTCTTTTCTTATCTCTTAGGTTGGGATTATACCACGGATCTTTATTTACTTTGTATCCATAAATAGCTGGAGATTTTACAGCGAATTTTTCTAGTACAAATTTATGTAAATTCTCCCAATTTGTTATGGGTGATTGGTTTATTATGGCGTTCGTGAAATTTACATGTTCCAGTACTGAGTCCATAATTTCTTTTTTTATATTGCCTTTGCTTTTGATTTTCTTCAATTTGTATATCTCCGGAATCGCGGTAAGAAATTCTAATTGCATTTTCTCTTCGATGTTTTTCCTCATTATAATCTCTTGTGGGGAATGGTCGCTCTCTGGACGGGTTTGGATTCCGAAATAGTCTATGCTCTTTTTTAATTCATTGCTTATTAAAGTGAAGTCGATTATAGAGTTCGTTTTGCCACTGGTAAAGGTGGTTTTGGCAGGTATATCTCCCTCTGTGTTTCCATTTAGGATTATTAAACCTAGAGATTCCAGTTTGCCCCAAATATTAGGTGATTTATCCTTGGTCGTATTGGCTTTTATTAGGTTGCTGTTGAAGTCCCCGGAAAGAAATATCTCATGAAATTGATAAGTTTTGCGTAGGGATTTTATCAAATTTACTAAAGTTAACGCTTTTTTCTTTTTTGTTGTCTTATCTGGGTGGATATATATATTTATAATTATTAAATTCCATCCTGGACTTTTTTTACTTGCTTTTGACTCGATTTTGACCAGTTGTAACCAATTTTCCCTACATCGAGCAATTCGGTTTTCCAGTCTAGGTTGTTCGTAATAAAGGTAGACAGGCCACCCCTTGGGTGTCCAAACTTTGCCAATCTTTCAGCCAGTATGTGGTGTTCCTCGAATCCCATAATTTGCTTTGGGGTTAGATTCCATGTTTCCTGAAGTAGTATTATTTCGAAATTACTCAGGTAGTCTATTGTCTCTTGATCTTGTGACATCTCTTTGAAACCGTGTACATTCCATGAGCAAATCTTTATATTTGTTACTGGTTTTGGGATTAATTTGATATTATGTCTTTGATTTTTTAGTGCCAGTTTCACTACATCAGGATCGATGAGAATTTAATGCCTGAGCTACCCAAGACCAATCCTTGAAATCTTTCTGACGCTGGATTTCCTGCTTTGTTTTGATACTGCTCAGATCTTGTTCGGGGATTGTTTTATTTCTTGCTCCCATTAGGAATGATTGCGTTTTTTCCTTTGTATTATTGGATTGGGGAAATGTATTACTTAACAGTGGGAAAGGATATTTTATTGGGGTGTGACGCTCTAGAGTTATTCCCCATTCTGAAAAGTAAGTCCTAGTTGAAAAAAATAAGATCTGCTATTTCTTTGGATCCCCAGGTGGTTCTACTTATTTCCATGTCTGTTTCTTTGTTTCCTTGGATAAATTCTAGGGCTTTTAGGTCGCTTGTTGTTATACCTCTTAATTTTGGTATCACTTCAAATAATCGCAGGATGTTTCCTCTCTTCAGTGTGTCTGTGTTTCCTTTAGTTTGATATTCCGGTTTAAACAATAATGTACATTCTGCTTCCATACTGACCGATTCGGGTTGTCGGGTTTGGTAGACTCTCCTTTTTCCCTCACTTGGGACAAAATGTATATGAGATATGTTATCGTTCTGGCAGACCGTAGTTGTTGAGTCCGGTCGGATGTAATCTACCATAACTGCATCTTTTGTGGGATGCGATTCGTCTCGGTTTATTTGTATGTTGTTTACGTTTTGCCCTAATTTATCAGTAGACTCATTTTCGGGGCTTTCTCTACAGGTTCTTCCTTTATTTCCCACTGTGATGGTCAGATAAATATTAGATTCCCTCACTTGGTCTGCCTCTGTTTTTTGTCTTTGCTCGTGTTCCGTTTTTATATGGTTGAATGGTGGATTTCCACCATTATGACAACTTGATCCTTTTTGGGCCAGAGTTTCGCAAACCCTTTCTTGCGCGTTATCCTGAATTTTTTGTTGTTCTACTACTTCTCTACGGTTTGGTTTTAGTGTTTCGTTTTTATAGTTGGTTTTCTTTGAAAATGACTTTTCCTCATCTGTTGGTTTCCCTTCTGTGTTTGATGATGTTTTGATCTGATCTGAAAGTCTTGTTTGTTCTGCTATTTCCTCTGTGTTTTTTGCTTTTTTCCCATCTTCTCTGGTGGAGGTATCTATAATCTGATTAATTGGGGCAACTTTTGTCTTTTGTTCGAAAATGGCAAAAAGTTTGTTTACCTGCTTATTTTTAATGGCTTTTTTTCTCGCCTTCCTTGCCCGTTTCCGTTGTCTTTTAGTTAGGGGTTCTGACGTGCCCGACGAACTCATTGTTTTGTTTTCTTCCAGGCTTCTCGTTGGTGGTTCGTTTTTGTCTGAGTCATTTAGAGTTTTTTCTTCTATGAATATGGTAGATCTCTTTTGATGTACGAGTTTATTGACCTCTATGGCCTCTGTGTTGAGGTTGTCACTTTTGTTGGATTTCCCACATGTTACCTCTAATATGTCTTTCAAAATGTCTGGGAGGGTTGCTAATTTATCGATTATTTCCTTGCAGACACAATTTTGGTCTGTTAGTTTCTTTTTCCATTGTTTTTCCTCCTCCTTTTCTTTTATGAGGTATAGCGCGATTTTTTCCAGTTTCAAATTTATCCCTGATATGTGAGTTGCAATTAGATTCATTAAGTCTACCTGCACGTCCAGTTTGTTAGATTGAAAATTCAGTGCACTGGTTGCTTGTTGTAGACTTTTTAGAAGCACATCCCCCCAAAGTGTAGATTTTTTTTCGGTTTGTTCTGACCTTATCCCTGTTGTCCTGTTTAAACTTTCTGATGAAGAAATAGTTATGGGGTGCGCGTCTTTTATTGAGTTTTTACCTGTGTCAGAGATCTGGCTTTTATTTCCTGGCTGTTTGATTGGACTTGATGTAAGGATTATTGGGGAAGATATTAGCTTCATTTTCTGTCCGGTTACTTTCCTTGTATCCATATTATCATGAAATTCTTGTTTACTTAAATTTTCAAGACTCAGGTGGGTTAAATCGACTTCCTTGTTGATGTTTTCTTCGAGCATTCTCCGCAATTCTGTTTCTTCGAAGATCGAGAATGATTTTGACCACTCTGTTTTTTGTGCGCTTTTCTGTAGATTTGTTTGAAATCCCAAGTTACTCTGCGTGATGTGTGCTAGATTATTTTCATCAACCACATCTGGTATGTTGTTTGCTATTGACTTTGTTTCGTTGCATGGTGCGTGAACTTGGGCTGTTGTTTTTATCAGCCAGTTTTTAATTGTCGATTTTTCTTTGAGATTAGGGCTCGTATATTTTTCAGAGTCATTACTCATCTTACGTTTTTTGCGTGTTGTGGTTAGACCAGTTGTTTTGTTTTGGCTTTTTTGAAATTTTACGCCGATGCTGTTATTTGGTGTTATTCCCCCTCGCTCTTTTAAAAACTGGAAATTGTACATCACATTATCATCTCCAAATTTGAAAGGTTCCACTGAGGGGGTATGTGCCTGGTCTAAGTGATCATTCCCGGTTTGATCTTTTGGATTGTTCTTATTTCCTTGCTCCTTTTTCCCTTTTACTGCCAACCTTCTTTTAGCTTTCTGTATTCGAGGTTGTCAAATTTTTCCTGACCGCATCTTCGGTGCTTCAAATACCGGAAAAGGGTTTCCTTCCTACTCCTATCCTATGTTATTTTTCCGAGGGCTCCCCTGGCCCGTCTGCCACTTAAGCGACAGCTGCCGTCTAGGGAAAGCACTTTAGAAATATGATCAAGGATTGGATTGGGTTGGATGGGGGGTTCTGTAGGTTGCTTTATTAGCGGGAACGATGAGAGTATGCCCCAGAGATTTCCGGCCGGTCCTTAGCTGCTCCCAACGCCGCTCCTTATAGGCTCGTTCGCCTCATACGCGTCATGTGCCTCATATGTCTCAATATGCCTCTTGTAGAGTCTTTACTATTTAGCAAACCCGCGTGGCACCTCCAACTCCAACTCCTTCAGCCACTTCCTACTCCACTCCATAACCAGGGCCTTGGGGAGCTTTAGACCTTTTTTTTGCTTCACTTCGCTAGCATAGCTAACATAGCTTTACTCCTCTGCTCCCACACTGCCAAAAAGTCCTCTTTTCTGGCTCCCAAACTCAAGGTCTCAGGAGGTTTCAGAGTTTTCGGAGCGCACAGGGGGCTGCCTGATGCCCAGATTCCCTCTGCCACCCTCTGCCACCCTCTTGGATTAATTAGCTGCTTTAGGTTGTCCTAATTTGTTTTAAATTGTCAGTAAACTGTCAATATGTAGTAAATTGACAATATATTCGTTTTAGAAAAGCTGCAGCAGCATACTCTTACTTTTACTATTCCCACTTAGCAGCCTAATAGCTCCACAACGCCATGAACACTGCAGATGCAGATGCCAGCAGTGCTAACTCAATGTTACTTGCCTCTGCTCTTGCTCAGCTCGGCTCACTCCACTTTTAGACCTCTGCTTGCTGCTTGCTGCCGGGTGCTGCTGCTTGACGCCACGCTGTTTTTGGCGGTGCAGCAGTTTGGCCACTCGCCTGTCACTCCGCCTGCCGCTCCACCGGCCTGTCTGCCGATTCCTCAGGTGCCCTCCTCAAAGCACCACGACCCGTGACCCGTGACCTGCAAACTGGCAGCAAGTTTACAAAAAGAACACACTCGTGCTCGTGCTCGTGCTCGTGCTCGGCAACCAAACACGCCGAACACGCCACTTTCTCCTCTGACGGTGCCGGTGCCCCCGCCGCTGCTCACAGCACTCTCCAAAACTCTCTGATTCCGCTCTCTGATCCGCTGAATCCGCTCTCTGGCACCACCTACAGGCAATGAATATATATATATATATATAGCTAATACTGCTAAC
>NW_028248260.1:0-73866 GCF_964263255.1 Lissotriton vulgaris | reverse complement strand
CTTATTCTTGGTGCACATTGACATTCAATCAATCAATCAATCAAAACACTTGTATAGCGCGCTACTCACCCGGAAGGGTCTCAAGGCGCTAGGGGGAAGGGGGCCGCTACTGCTCGAACAGCCAGGTCTTGAGCTGTCTCCTGAAGGTGAGGTGGTCCTGGGTCAGCCGAAGGTGGATGGGGAGGGAGTTCCATGTCTTGGCCGCCAGGTAGGAGAAGGATCTGACTCCGGCGGTGGTTCTTCAGGTGCGTGGTACGGCGGCGAGGGCAAGGCTGGCGAACCGTAGCTGGTGGGTGGGTGTGTGGAAGGTCAGGCGGTCGTTGAGGTACTTGGGGCCCAGGTCGTGGAGAGACTTGTGTGCGTGGGTGAGGAGCCTGAACGTGATCCTCTTGTTGACGGGGAGCCAGTGCAGGTTCCTCAGGTGGCTGGAGATGTGGCTGCGTCGAGGGATGTCCAGGATGAGTCGGGCTGAGGCTTTCTGGATGCGTTGTAGTCTTTTCTGTAGCTTGGCTGTGGTTCCGGCGTAGAGGGTGTTTCCATAGTCCAGCCGGCTGGTGACAAGGGCCTGGGTGACCGTCTTCCTTGTTTCAATCGGGATCCAGCGGAAGATCTTGCGGAGCATGCGGAGGGTGTGGAAGCAAGAAGAGGAGACGGCGTTGACTTGTCTAGTCATCGAGTGGGAGGAGTCCAGGATGAAGCCAAGGTTGCGTGCGTGGTCTGTCGGCTTGGGGGCTGTGCCCAGGGCTGGAGGCCACCAGGAGTCGTCCCAGGCGGAGGGTGATGGTCCAAGGATGAGGACTTCCGTCTTGTCTGAGTTCAGTTTCAAGCGGCTGTTCTTCATCCACTCGTCAATGTCTTTCATCCCTTCATGGAGGCTGGTTCTGGCGGTGTCGGGGTCTCTGGTGAGGGAGAGGATCAGCTGGGTGTCGTCGGCGTAGGAGATGATGTTGAGGTTGTGTTGGCCTGCGATGGCTGCAAGAGGTCTCATGTAGACGTTGAAGAGGGTTGGGATGAGTGAAGATCCTTGCGGGACGCCGCAGATGACTTCGGTGGCCTCGGAAAGAAACGGGGGGAGGCTCTGTGTTTTTCCAGCGAGGAACGAGATGATCCACGTCAATGCCTTCTCTTGGATGCCGGTGTTGCTGAGGCGTTGGACTAGGGTGCGGTGGCAGACAGTGTCGAACGCGGTGGAGTGTTTTGATTGATTGATTGATTGATTTTACTTTGGTTGTTACGCAGTCTGCTTTATAAGCTGGTGAGCACTCTTTTCTTTAATCCTCTTCCCCTATTTCACGCAGGAGATTGCAGCACCCGCCCACTTTTATTTTAACACTAATGTATTTTTATTCAAATTACAGCGCTGTCCTCTTTATAATGGTCACACCTATTTAATTATTTATTATACGGCGCAGTCAGCTTTCACTTCAGCAGACATGCCTATTTAATTAATAATTACCAGGGCGGGCCACTTTCACTTTAGCAGCCGCACTTATTTAATTAATTAATTAGCACCACTGGATGCGTTCACTTTAGCAGCAATGCTACAGAAAGTTTTCAAATTACTTTCAATTTCAAAATTACTTATTTTGCGGCGCAAATTCGGCTGCAGTGCTGGGGAATTAATGGACATGTTTCGGATGGCCCCTGGCTGTCCTCCGCACACGACCACTGTGACGTCGGAAAGCCGGAGGCCATCCGACGCACACAACAGGTTAATGTTGCCAGCACCCCTTTGTTTAGACGCTGCTCACAGTAACCTGAATATGCAAGCAGCGTCTAAAATAAGGGGTGTAGCCACTATTATAGTGCTCTTGCATTTGCGAGAGTTTAACCTCTTGGCGTTAAAAACAATGTCTTTCATATATGATTCCCTTTTCAAAACACATAAATAAAAAGCATTGTCATTTTCAATGGCAATAGCTTAAACGCTCGCAAATGCGAGACCTATTGCATTGAAAATGCTTGGTTTCTTTTTCTTTTTGTGGCATATGCTAGCATTAATAAAAAAGAAAACCAAAAAATCACACAGTTTAATGACAGACTTATTGATTTTGCCAATTCTTATTTTCATTGTTGCCACTACTAAATATGATTTTGTACAACACATTAAAATATTACCAACTGTTATTATTGTTCGCAAATTAATTTAAGTCTGACACAGATTAATTTACGTGATACGGTTAAAACATCAAATTCACATGCCTTCCATGCAAAATTGTTCACTTGATACAGCCATACATCTTTCACAAAGGTGTGCTTTATATTTATACTGACTGCCACCACAAAACGGTGTGGACATTCCTGTGACATATTTCCAGGATTCGAATTATCCCTGTAGGCAGCTGACAACTCCTAGATCTGTGGAATGTGTTCCTTGAACTGTGGAAACGCCGTCAGCCTTTTGTGAATTACTGAAAACAACAACTGCCAAGCGTAATTATTTATCAGAGGTAATGTCAAGGATCTGCTACATCATTTTTCACAGCTTCGAAAACAAGGAAATGAAAACTGGCTTTAAAGCGGCGATTTCTCAATTCGGCACTTCATCAATGCGTGCATTCTAATATTTTAAAGCCAGTTTGACTGAAAAAAAAACATACTTCAGCTGTATCCATTTATAACAAACGGATTCTACATTACTTAGGTTCAATTAAGTAAAAGCATACAAAATACCAAACATGACAAATATGGATGGTCAGGCTATAACAATCTATTAAATGAGCTACCGATAAAGAAAAATAAAAGACTGCTCAGAGCAGTTCTGATTTTAGCAAAGAATAGTACATCGGACAAACTCAGGAAGAGCAAGATATAATCCACAAGAAATAACTCCCAAAAAATGATAAACGAGTAAGGGACAGCCCGCCCTTTTCAATGTCATTCTCCTCATTTGCTATTTAGTTTTGGGATGTGTTAGTATACATAGTCTATTTACAAAGGCATTATTAATAGTAGATATTATATATTAAAAGCTAAATGTTGAAAATGTAACACAAAGCACATATTAAAAGTACTAATGTAACAGAACAATCACCTTCCAATCTCCCTTATCCTCATTTAGGCGCATACGCACAAACTGAACTTTGTAGTGTTTTTATAAGTGCAGAATACCCCTCCTAACCTAACTTTTCTATGGCGAGATCTACGCAATCTGTGTGGAGATCTCTGGACACATAGGTCTATAATTTAGTAATAAATGTGGAAGAGATGGGGGAGTGGCTGGAAAATGCAGAATGCATCAATCAATTAATCAACCAATCAATCAATCAGGGGAATTGTAAGTGTGCTACTCAACCGTGAGGGTCTCGAGTCGCTGAGGGAGGGGTCCCCAGAGCCGTTTAGCCAGAGAGACAGGTCTTGACGGTCTTCCGGAAGGTGTTTTCAGGGAGGGGGTGTGTCTGATGTCTGCCGGTAGCTCGTTCCAGGTCTTGGCTGCAATGTGAGAAAATGATCTTCTGCCCGCTCTGGCTCTTTGGATGTGTGGGGTTTCAGCTAGTCCGAGGTTGGAAGATCGGAGGTTTCTTTTGGGTACATGGAAGTGGATTCTGTTGATGAGATATTTGGGTCTATTGTTGTGCAGGCATTTGTAGGCATGAGTGAACATTTTGAAGGTGACTCTTTTCTCCACGGGGAGCCAGTGGCAATAAGAAATCATGATTTCAGTTATCCTGTGGCAAGACACTTTTACGAGAAGCATGAGAGTGATCTGGGAAAACTGAAGTATTTGCAGTTAATAGGGTACTCCCCCATCTGACAGGTAGGAATAGAGTGATAAAATAATAAATCTGGAACCCAGATATATTCTGGGTCTATATACAAAATGTCCTTCAGGGTTAAATAGAGATGAGGAAACGGAAGTTCATGTTGAATAAGCATTGCTAACCTGTTGCCGTCCTCTTCAATGTGTTTTTATTATTGCATTTTTATATGAAGACAGTTTTACTGGGAGCAAATTATTGATTTATGAATGTTGAATATTTAATTCATATGAATTTTCTTTAATATGTGTTTATGAAAATAATATTAACTGATTATTTATATGTATTAAGATATTTAATATCAATTGGAGGATATTTTTATGATATACAAATGGTTTACATTTTGCAATTTTTGCACAATTGAGAGTGGATGCCTATAGTTATTTCTTTAGTGGATATTACACTGCATTGAATATTTATTAGTATTCATATTGGGATTTTGTGTAAGGCTATTATTCAAGAATTATTGATTATGAACACTTTTCTGCTATATTATTGCGATTTTGCCCATATAACGGGATTATGAATATGATTAAGACAGGAAAAGTGTCCATTATAAATTGTTGATTCGGACCTATGAGGCAAGTCAACATTCATAAATCAAATAAGGAATGGTTATGAGAAGAACCCCATGGGTAGATCTATATATGATCAGTGAATAAGATTGATTTTGTCTAGTTCACATTGACTAGTTGTCTCCATTCACTTGCCTTAATTCAATTTAGTACTAGGACTTGTGGAAAGTTTCAAAATTTCAAAATTGGGAAAAAATAAGTGGAAAAGGGAGGGAAAAAGTAACAACATATGGAAATTACAAGCCAGAATAGATTTGTAATTACGTGCTTTAACCATATGGATGCTGAAGGTGGTCTTCATCTTCAGTACTGAAGGGAACGAAAACCAATGCAACATGACGAGCTCAGCTCGTCATGAGCACAGCTCCACTGTGCCTCATGACGAGCTGAGCTCGTCATGAGCATGGAAGGTGTTAAGGATTTTTTTTCAGAAACAGAAAGTTAGAGCAAAGTATGTTTTCTATATCAGGGAAGATGTTTTTTAAATATTTAGTGGGTGGTGGGCCTTGTACAGTTTGAGAAGATCTGGGATCAGCTGAAATGTGTCAGTGTCGATGTTGTCTAATAAAGTTTGTTGAAGAAAGATATGCCGGCTGAGTGCCCTCAATTGTTCCATGTTGCTGTAAAAATTATAAATATGTACATATATACAAATATATATATATACATTTTACCTACCGGCGGTCGCCAGTAGGTAGTTATGGTTAGGATCTATTTTCCATAGGAAATCAGCAACATTCTATTTGGTATAACTGTGGCGCCGGTTGACAAATCTTCGCAATATTTTCAAAACGAATGGCTAGCTCCGGTCCGCTCCTATCTTGAAAGTCTCGGGGTGATTTGTCAAGCGGGGGCCAAGAAAAAAGGGTGGCCCAAAACGTGTTTTCCCCCTGCAATTTTCAATGGGAACATTTTTATGTGGCTACAGCTCGAACTGCTGAACGGAATTACACCAAACTTGGCAAAAAGGTAGTCCTTAGTTCAGACTCATGCCTTTTGCTTAAATGGTGTAAATCCTTTCAGTAGTTCCTGAGAAAATGACATTTAAAAGTACATATATAACTACGGATCCGTGCACCCTAAGCGCATCCTGCCGTGCACGAGCTGTATTCTAATTGGCTGTCAACACTACAAATCAGGAACTGCTGGCAGCCATCTTGTGCCTCGGTTGAACTGAGGTACAAGAAATCTATAAAACAAACGTGCAAAACGTGAAAAGGGGGCAGGGTAGAAACACCCTGATCCCCTAGGCCTGTTCAGAGGGTCCCACAAGGACACCCAAGGCCCCAATTTATTTATTTTTTACATCAGCTCCCACGCTTATATGATAATTAGTCCCCGGGAGAGGCCCAATCCTGGGGGCATGTTTATAAAAATAAAGTGTGGGGGGGCCCAATCTCCCCCACACTGCCCCATAGACCACCACCCCCGGGGCAAAAGCATGTGTAATTGCGGGGGCAAAGGGAGCTTAAAAGTATAATTTTGGGGGGCCTCTAAGGCCCCCCAAGCCCCGGGGACCGCCACCCCCGGGGCTCCACATGATTGGTATTGCGGGGGCACACAGCCCCCCGCAGGTTCGGGGACCGCCACCCCAGCAGTTTAAAAGTTTAATTATGGGGGCCCTCTAAGGCCCCCCTGAGCCCCGGGGACCACCACCCCGAAGCTCGACTACATTGAAATTGTGGAGGGTCACACTGCCCCCCCGCAACCCCGGGGACCACCACCCCCGGAACTTAATATTTATTTAAAGTAAAAAAAAAACCTGTGTGGGGTGCTTGAAACCCCCCACACGCCCCAGGGACCACCACCTCCCCGGGGCTCTAAATATGTAAATTGGGGGTCCATGACAGACCCCCCCAGCCCCAGGGACCACCACCCCCGGGGCTTTAAAATAGGTGGGAGGGGGGCCACGCGGCCCCCCTCCTGGAACCCATTTTTGGCCCTGGGGACCGCCACCCCGAAGTTCCCACCCACGGGACACTGTTGTTTGCTATGGCAGAGCAGGAGCCTTGCGGCTCCCACCCTGCTGTAGAAACTGCTTTGCTATTTTGAAGAGAGAGCAGGAAACCTGCTCTCTCTTCCAAATAGTAAAGCAGATTGCTTTTCCACTCGGGAGCAGCATGTTAGATGCTTACCATGTGGAAAAGCAATGCCGCTCCTCCAGGAGGCGGGCGCTGGCGGGACCATGGGGGGATTGGGGACCCCCGACGGTCCCCAATGAAGAGGGCCAGCCCCAGGGGATGGAGTCCATGGGGTTACAACTGACCGGGAGGGGGGCCATGCGGCCCCTCTCCCCAGAAGTAAAAAAAAAAATAGAAAGGCCTGCCCCGGGGGATGGGGTCCCCGGGGCCATAAGTGGCACCAATAGTTAAAAAAAACAAAAAAACGCCATGCCCCGGGGGATGGGGTCCCCAGGGCGATTAAAGGCCTCGGGAGGGGGGCCACATGGCCCCATTTCTCATTTTTTCAAATTAAAGAAAATAATTATGGGCAGGCCCTGGGGGATGGGGTCCCCAGGGCCCAAAAAATTGAAAAAGAAGAGGGGCTGCACAGCCCCCTTTCTTAGTGAAATAAGATTAAAAAAATACAGGCATCGCGCCAGAGGCCACGTCCCCTTCTTGCAGCACTCTGCAAACTTGCCCCTTGGCACGTTTGCAGAGGGGTAAAGAATTCCCCTTGAATAGTGGGCATCCCTGGGGGCGAACTAGCCCACCAGGAACCTCCAGGATGCACGAAGGGGCAGATTTGCAGATAGATGTTCTGAGGCCATGTCTCTTTTTACTCCTCTGCAAGGCAGCTCTGTGGTGCTTACTAGAGGTAGCTGGTGGGCTAGGTGCACCCCAGGGGCCCTAAGTATTCAAGGGGAGTTAATACCCCAACTTAAAACGTGCCACGGAGCGCGTTTGCACAGTGGTGAAGGGAGGGGGTGGGGCCTGAGTTCACATGTGTGAAAACACATCCTGTGGCGTGGTTTAAGTTGGGGAATTAATTCCTTGTCAATCCTGAAGGTGTCTGGTGGCCAACTAGCCCACTAGGTGCATTCAGTAAGCACCAAGGTGCTGTGTTGCAGAGTGTTGTAAAAAGGGGCGTGGCTTCTGAACATCACTCTGCAACGCAGCCTCCTGGCTCATACTGGAGGTACCTGTTGGGCTAGTTGGCCCAGGGGACCCAAAGGATTGAGGAGGAATTAATTCTCTTACTTAAAACGCGACAAAGGGTGTGTTTGCAGACATGTCACCTCAGGCAACGCCCTCTTCCTTCACCACTGTGAACACACGCCCGTGGTGTGTTTTAAGTTGGGGAATTAATTCTCTTTCAATGCTGAGGGTCCCTGAGGGCCAAATAGCCCACCAGGTATCTCCAGTATGCGCGACGGAGCTCCGTTGCAGACAGGTGTTCAGAGGCTAACCCTTTTTTACACCTCTCTGCAACGCAGCTCTGTGGCACTTATTGGAGGAACCTAGTTGGCTAGTTTGACCTTAGGGACCCTTAGGATTGAAGGGGACTTAATCTCTCAACTTAGAACGGCCACAGGGCTCGTTTACACAGTGGTAAAGGGAGGGGACGGGGCCTGAGGTGATGTGTGCAAACACGCGTGTTTGCATGTTTTAAGTTGGTGAATTAATTTCACTTCAATCATGAGGGACCATGTGGGCCAACTAGCCCACCAGGTGCTTCCAGGAAATGCCACTGCGATGTGTTGCAGAGAGGTGGTGCTTGCTGTGCCCCTTTTTACATCTCTCTCCTACGCAGCTCTGTGGCGCTTACTGGATGTACCTAGTGGGCTTGATGGACTCTAGGGACCCTCAGGATTTAAGGGGAATTATCCCCAACTAAAAACATGCAAACGGGCGTGTTTGCACAGTGGTGAAGGGAGGGGATGGTGTTGGAAAGTGGCTCGATATATACTGGACCGAAGTGAAACCAGCTAAACTACGAATTCCAATCTACTCACCAGCTATCAGAAGAGACCTCAGTGCTGAATCTTTGAGCCCAGTACTGATCCTGAAGTATAATTCTAACCGTACTTACCAGTAACTTGAATTTCCTTTCATAGGCTAACATTGACTGGTTTTACTTGGAAATTCTTCTAAGTGTGAAGTTTTGGAACTTACAAATATTCCTCTAAAATCAGCCAAACTACGAATTCCAATTTAATCCCCTGTTATCAGGAGAGACCTCAGTGCTGCATCTTTGAGCGCAGTACAGATCCTGAAAAGTAATTCTAACCGTACTTACCAGTAACTTGAATTTCCTTCCATAGGATATCATTGCCTGCTTTTTGCTGACAAAGTTTCTAAGTGTCAATTTTTGAAACTTACGAATATTCTTCTTGTTAGGTCTGGGGGTCTCTAGTTGGCAGAGGTAGGTACCACTGTCCAAATAGGGACCCTTGCTTCTAGTCAGGGTAAAGAGGATACACTCTTTGGATAACCCCTGCTGACCCCCTTGGTACCTTGGCACGAGCAGTCAGGCTTATCAAAGGCAATGTGTAAAGTATTTGTACCAACACTCACAGTAACACAGTGAAAACACCACAAATGGACTCTCACAACAGTTTAGAAAAAATACAAGTATTTAATCTAAACTAGAAAAGACCAAAAGGAGAAAAATCCAACATACACAGTTCAAGAATATGGATTCAAAAGAGTTCTTAAGGTTTTGTTAAAATAATCCACAGTTGCTTCACGTTTTAGCCAACAGTACCTTTAGATGCGACAAAAGTTCCAAGTGAGGAGCATGGAAAAACAAGCGATGCGTCACTCCTGATACCCTGGGAAGGCGATGCGACAACCCCACTGGATGCAGCGGGCGTGTTGTGATGACTCCGGTCTGTATGGAGAGGGATGTGATACCTTGTGTGATTTCCGGTGTGCCTGTTTCGCAGGAAGCTTCTCGCAAAGGTACGACGACGATGTGCAGCACAGCGTCGATCTTTTCCTCTCGTGGCCCCTCGATGCGATGGCTCTGCGACGACTCTCGCAGCGACATGATGTGGTCCGCAAGCAAGCGGTGCGACGATCTCACCCAGTTAGGACAGGCTCTGCGACGATACTCGCAACAATGGTACTTTTCCCGCATCGGAGCGATGCGTTCAGCAAGTGAAGAATGTGTTGGTTCTTGCAGCGGCAACAGGTGCTGCGACGATCTCGATCTTCGCGGCGTCGGGAATTTCCTCGCACTGACGGGGATGCGCTCCGCAAGCGAGCGATGCATGAAACTTTGCAGAAAGTCTCTAGTTTCTTCTATTCCAGCTTCCCAAGCACAGGTAAAACTTCCAGAGGCACCACAACTGGCCCAAATACTCTAGGAAGGAAAGACCTCTATCAGTAGAGTTCAAGGAAGCTGGGGGTGAAGTCCTTTTGTTCCTGGGACTTCTTAACAGGGAGCCAGCTCAACTCAGGCCCTTGGAGATCTCTTTAAGCAAGGGGACACAGCACAAAGCAAAGTCCTTCCCCTCTTCTTGGCAGCAAAGCAACTGCAGGGCAGCCCACAAACACACAGCAGGACAGTCCTTCCTCTTCAGTCTTCCAGCTTTCTCCTTGGCAGAGGTTCCTTTTTGATTCCAGGATGATCTAATTTTCTGTAGTCTGGGGTCCTATACTTATAGCCCTAAAAGTCTTTGTTCCCTTTGTGCAGGAGGGCTCTGAGCCCGGTCTGAACCAGTTCTTGGTGTTCCTTGAGCACTTTGTTTTCCTGGCCTCTCCTTTCCTTTCAGAGAGAGGGGCAGGGTTGTCAGCCGCCTAGCAAAAGGTGGAGCCAGCATTGTGGAAGGCAGGCACAGCCCTATTCAGGCCCTATTCAGGCCCTATTCAGGCCCAGGTGCTACCCCCTCCCACCATTCTAGATGCAGATTGAGCTATTCAGCCCAGGGATGCCCCACTCAGCCTCTGGGAGCCAGCCAGCCCCTGTCACTCACAAACCAGACAGCCAACTCACAAACAGGCCAAGGTACACAGAAATGTCAGACAAGAGAACAGCAACTTTCCAAAAGG
Organism: Lissotriton vulgaris; assembly: GCF_964263255.1. Lineage (NCBI taxonomy): Eukaryota > Metazoa > Chordata > Amphibia > Caudata > Salamandridae > Lissotriton > Lissotriton vulgaris. Next base: position 63,537 of record NW_028248260.1, on the reverse strand, counting down.
GCTATTCTCAAATACAATATTTAAAAAACACTTTTTCTAAAAGATGTGTTATTAAATTCTGAGTTTAGGTATAACAGACTTTTATGTCCTATCTTGCTCCTATGGGAAGTTATGCAGGTAACCAAAGTACACAGCATTTCCCATGATAGCCTATGGGCAAGATAGCCTTACAATAGTGAAAAATGAAAATGGCTGTAATTCACTACCAGAGCATGTCACCTGCACGAGTACATGCTCTACCTTTCACATACACTGCACCCTGCCCAAGGGGGTACCTTGGGCCTTCCATAGGGGTGACCAATGTGTACAGAAAGGGAAGGGTTAGGCCTGGTTAGTGGGGACACTGGCCAGATTGACATGGCCGTTCACAGACTGCCCACTGGCACTGCGGTGGCAGGCCTGTAACACCATTTTAGGGCTACTCATGTGGGTGGCACAATAAGTGCTGCAGGCCCACTAGTAGCATTTGTATCACCAGCCCTGGCACACTCAGTGCACTTTACAAGGGACTTCTTGGTGATAGAAATATGCCAACCATGGATAACCAATTACAATAACAATTTACACAGGGAGCACTTGCACGTTGACACTGATCAGCAAAGTGCCCAAAGCCTCTAAACCAGCAAAAACGACATCCAGAACAGCATCAAAAATACAGGAGGTAGAGGCAAAAGAAAGGGGAAACAACGCCAAAGATGACAGGTCTAACACGAGTCCCCTCCAGCTGAAAGTGGGGAGAACTGCCCACCCTCTTATGATTGCTCTTCACTAAGGCGGAAGAATCTGGACAGACCATCAGCGTTGGCGTGTTCTGTACCAGGGCGGTGTTCCACCGCAAAGTCCATTCCCCGTCGGGAGAAGGACCACCTCATCAGTTTTGGGTTCTCACACCTCATCTGCATTAACCATCTGAGGGGCCTGTGGTCTTTCTGAACCCGGAAGTGACTCCCAAACAAGTAGGGCCTCAGCTTCTACAGAGCCAAGACCACAGCAAAAGCTTCCCTTTCAATTGCACTCCACCTCTGTTCCCTGGGTAGTAACCTTCTACTAATGAAAGCCACAGGTTGGTCTCAGCTCTCGCCATTGATCTGTGAGAGTACTTCTCCCACACCATTGCTCTGAAGCATCTGTCTGCAGTACAAACTCCCTGGCGAAATCAGGTGCCTTGAGCACCTGGCAGTTTTCAGGGCATCAAAAGCAGTTTGATAGGAATCGGTCCAATTCACTCTCCTGGGCTGCTTCTCTGAAGTCATCTCTGTCAAGGGGGCAACAATGGTGCCATATCCCTTGACAAATCGTCGGTAATACCCGGTGAGACCTAAAAAGGCTCTCACCACTGTCTGGGTCTTGGGGGGCTCCAAAGCCAGAATGGTATCCATCTTCGCCTGTAGGGGCGCCACCTGGCCACTCCCCACCTGGTGTCCCAAATACTCCACAGATCCCTGCCCTATCTGTCACTTACTGGCCTTGATAGTGAGGTCTGCCCTTTCAGAGCCTCCAACACTTCACAGAGGTGTTGCAAGTGTTCTGCCCACGTGGAGCTGAACATAGCAATGTCATCCAGGCATGCGGCGCTGAATTCTTAGTATGGGCTGAAAATCCGTTCCGTTCGCGAAATTTGCGGATTTTTGGCAAATTCGTGATCCGCGAATTGCGCGAATTTGCCCAAAAATCCGCAATTCACAAGCTGGCGGATTTTTTTGCTTAGTCCCGGTTGAAAAATACAATATCGCGCCCACGGCGTTGACTTACCGTGATTCTGAGTTCACCGAGTTGTTTTTCCTCCCGATTTGCTTGTGCTGCGCCATTTTGGATCTTGCTGCGTGATTGCGCGAAAGTTTTTCAACCGCGAGGACGTCATCGCGGCCCACCATCTTGCACACCGAGAGTTTGACAATGCAAGTACGTCATAAGGGCCCGTGATCACCCACCGAGGGAGTAAACAATTGCGAACACGTAGATGTGGCGCGCAGCTGACTTCCGGCTGGCGATTTCAACAGCTCCCTTTCCTGAACTTTCAAAAATTGCAATTCTGCCCAAGAAATCCAGAACAGGCAGCATAATCCTTTTGAAAATGCTGATTTTGATCAGAAGGACTCCTCAGATTGACATTTGGCTGCACTTTTTTGTGCAAGGAGTCCATTTTTGGGGGGGTGGGAGGAAGGAAGTGCCCCAGAGTCTCCAACTTCCTGTTCCTGTCCAGCAGGCTCCTCCCAGTGCTTTGTCCATGTCCTGGGCACTTTTCATTTGGATCTGGAGCTGGAAGGATTATGTTTTGTGGCTGCTGCTGGATATTTGTATTTGAGGACTTTTTGGACTTTGAATCACTTTTGGATTTGAGATTTTTCAAGTAAGTTGGTGGTGTTTGTTTGGGGCATTGCAGTTGCTGCAACTACAATTTTAAAACTTTTTTACAACTTAAAAAACTATATATTGTGGGTAGCCACAGTATCCAGTAGGCCCGGGGTTAGTCATGGGTGCATGATACAACTGTTTCTGTGAGTTTTGTTGAACTTAAATCTCATTTATGTCATGGAATTTTAGATCACTGTCATATGTGGACCTTTTAAAAAATAAATTAGGGTGCCTGTAAAGCCGGACTAGCCAGTAGGCCCAGGGGCAGTGAGTGGTGCATGGACCAAGTCTTTCTGTGGGGTGTCTTGAATTTAAACATCATTGAGAGCATTGATGGCATTGGATTGTGTATTGATTTTTGTGTGTTTTTCAACTTTTTGGGGTGTTGTTGGGGCCTGGCCATGTGGGTGGGGGCCATTTTGAGGCCTGGTCCAGGCAGGGCCTGGCCATGTGGCTGGGGGTCAAGGGGCCATTTTGAAGCCAGGCAGTGTGCTCACGCCTGCACCCAGTTAGCCTTGCTTCCGTTCCATTATGCCCAGGGGTACTCAGTGGTGCATAGACCAAGTCTTTCTGTGGGGTGTCTTGCATTTAAACATCATTGAGGGCATGGATGGCATTAGATTGTGGTGATTTTTGTGTGTTTTTTTACTTCTTGGGGTTTTGTTGGGGCCTGGCCATGTGGGTGGGGGCATGTTGAGGCCTGGTCCAGGCAGGGCCTGGCCATGTGGCTGGGGTCAAGGGGCCATTTGGAAGCCAGGCAGTGTGCTCAGGCCTGCTCCCAGATTGCCTTGCTTTCATCCATTATGCCCAGGGGTACTCAGTGGTGCATGGACCAAGTTTTTCTGTGGGTGTCTTGAATTTAAACATCGTTGAGGGCATGGATGGCATTGGATTGTGGTGCTTTCTGTGTGTTTTTTGACTTTTTTGGTTGTGGTTGGGGCCTTGCCATGTGGGTGAGGGCCATTTTGAGGCCTGGTCCAGGCAATCAATCAATCAATCAATCATAGGCATTTATAGAGCGCTCTACTTACCCGGAGGGTCTCAATGCCATGTGGCTGGAGGTCAAGGGGCCATTTTGAAGCCAGGCTGTGTGCTCAGGCCTGCACCCAGTTTGCCTTGCTTTCATCCATTATGCCCAGGGGTACTCTGTGGTGCATGGACCAAGTTTTTCTGTGGGTGTCTTGAACGTAAACATCATTGAGGGCATGGATGGCATTGGATTGTGGTGATTTTTGTGTGTTTTTCGACTTTTTGGGGTGTTGTTGGGGCCTTGCCATGTGGGTGTGGGCCATTTTTAGGCCTGGTCCAGGCAGGGCCTGGCCATGTGGCTGGGGGTCAAGGGCCATTTTGAAGCCAGGCAGTGTTCTCAGGCCTGCACCCCGTTTGACTTGCTTTCATCCATTATGCCCAGGGGTAGTGAGTGGTGCATGAAACAACTCTCTCTGTGCTGTCTCTCTTTTATTAATGTAAACATCAATTTTTGATTAGAATTGCAATTTTTATTTTGGGTCTTTGGGTGTGTTGTAATAATAATAAATGCCTAGTTGCAAATATTCATTGAAGCACGACATATGCAACATTTATTTAACTGATGTTCATCTGGCTTCCTTTGCTTTTAGGTGCACAAGAGAACCACATCATTCATTGTTCATCATTCATCAGTGCCAGGAAGAAGTCCTGCAGCGGTGTGTGCAGCACAACGTAACATGACGTCACGTGTGACCAGACAACTCTACAACGCGTGCAACTGCGGCCTGCTGTTCTGACATCTGAAGAAGATGGGCCCAAAGAAAGGTGGCCGTAGCTCCTCCACCAAGAAAGTTGACAGTGCCACTGCCAGTAAGGAGGAGAAGAAGCAAGTGGCGCCACTTACCAAGGAGACAGGTGTGCCCACAGAAACTTTTTTTGGGAAAAAAAATACTACGCCTGCAGCAGCGGGGTCCGCCGGGGACCAAGCTTGGAGCAGCACCTCCGCTTCATCGGGCTCAGTGCCACCACGCCAAGTTAGGTCCAAGACCATGAGTGCTGCAGAGGCACCGCAGGAGTAAACAATTGCAAACACATAGATGTGGCACACAGCTGACTTCCAGCGGGAGATTTGAACAGCTCGCTTTCCCGAACTTTCAAAAATTGCAATTCTGCACATGAAATCCACCACAGACAGCATAAACCTTCTGAAAATGATAATTTTGATCAGAATAACTCCTCAGATTTACATTTGGCTGCACTTTTTTGTGCAAGGAGTCCATTTTTGGGAGGGGGTGGGAGGAAGGAAATGCCCCAGAGTCTCCAACTTCCTGTTCCTGTCCAGCAGGCTCCTCCCAGTGCTTTGTCCATGTCCTGGGCACTTTTCATTTGGATCTGGAGCTGGAAGGATTACTTTTTGTGGCTGCTGCTGGATATTTGTATTTGAGGACTTTTTGGACTTTGAATCACTTTTGGATTTGAGATTTTTCAAGTAAATTGGTGGTGTTTGTTTGGGGCATTGCAGTTGCTGCAACTACAATTTTAAAACTTTTTTACAACTTAGAAAAATATATATTGTGGGTAGCCACAGTATCCAGTAGGACCAGGGTTAGTCATGGGTGCATGATACAACCGTTTCTGTGAGTTTTGTTGAACTTAAATCTCATTAATGACATGGAATTTTAGCTCACTGAAATATGTGGACCTTTTTAAAAAAAAATTGGGTTGCCTGTAAAGCCACACTAGCCAGTAGGCCTGGGACAGTGAGTGGTGCATGGACCAAGTCTTTCTGTGGGGTGTCTTGAATTTAAACATCATTGAGGGCATAGATGGCATTGGATTGTGGTGATTTGTGTGTGTTTTTCAACTTTTTGGGGTGTTGTTGGGGCCGGCCATGTGGGTGGGGGTCATTTTGAGACCTGGTCCAGGCAGGGCCTGGCCATGTGGCTGGGGGTCAAGGGGCCATTTTGAAGCCAGTCAGTGTACACAGGCCTGTACCCAGTTTGCCTTGCTTTCATCCATTATGCCTGGGAGTACTCAGTGGTGCATGGACCAAGTCTTTCTGTGGGGTGTCTTGCATTTATACATCATTGAGGGCATGGGTGGCATTGATTGTGGTGATTTTTGTGCGTTTTTTGACTTCTTGGGGTGTTGTTGTGGCCTGGCCATGTTGGTGGGGGCCATTTTGAGGCCTGATCCAGGCAGGGCCTGGCCATGTGGCTGGGAGTCAAGGGGCCATTTTGAAGCCAGGTAGTGTGCTCAGGTCTGCACCCAGTTTGCCTTGCTTTAATCATTATGCCCAGGGGGATTTAGTGGTTCATGGAACAAGTCTTTCTGTGGGGTGTCTTGAAGTTATACATCGTTTAGGGCATGGATGGCATTGATTATGGTGATTTGTGTGTTTTTTTTTACTTCTTAGGGTGTTGTTGGGGCCTGGCCATGTGGGTGGGGGCCATTTTGAGGCCTGGCAGTGTGCTCAGGCCTGCACCCAGTTTGCCTTGCTTTCATCCCTTATGCCCAGTGGTACTCAGTGGTGCATGGACCAAGTCTTTCTGTGGGTGTTTTGAATTTAAACATCATTGGGGGCATGGATGGCATTGGATTGTGGTGATTTTTGTGTGTTTTTCGACTTTTTGGGGTGTTGTTGGGGCCTTGCCATGTGGGTAGGGGCCATTTTGAGGCCTGGTCCAGGCAGGGCCTGGCCATGTGGCTGGGGGTCAATGGGCCATTTTTAAGCCAGGCAGTGTGCTCATGCCTGCATGCAGTTTGACTTGCTTTCATCCATTATGCCCAGGGGTAGTGAGTGGTGCATGAAACAACTCTCTCTGTGTGGTCTCTCTTCTATTTATGTAAACATCAATTTTTGATTAGAATTGCAATTTTTGGGTCTTTGGGTGTGTTGTAATGATAATTGCTAGTTGCAAATATTAATTGAAGCACGGCATATGCAACATTTATTTAACTGATGTTCGTCTGGCTTCCTTTGCTTTAAGGTGCACAAGAGATCCACATCAGTCATTGTTCATCATTCATCAGTGCAAGGAAGAAGTCCTGCTGCGGTGTGTGCAGCACAACGTCACGTGACGTCACGCGTGACCAGACAACTCTGCAACTCGTGCAAATGCGGCCTGCTGTTCTGACATCTGAAGAAGATGGGCCCAAAGAAAGGTGGCTGTTTCTCCTCCAGCAAGAAAGTTGCCAGTGCCACTGTCAGTAAGAAGGAGCAGAAGAAGCAAGTGGTGCCACTAACCAAGGAGACAGGTGTGCCCACAGACACTTTTTTGGGGGAAAAAAAAACTACACCTGCAGCAGCGGGGTCCGCTGGGGACCAAGCTGGGAGCAGCACCATTGCTTCATTGGGCTCAATGCCACCACGCCAAGTTAGGTCCAAGACCATGAGTGCTGCAGAGGCACCGCGGGAGTAAACAATTGCGAACACGTAGATGTGGCGCGCAGCTGACTTTCGGCGGGAGATTTGAACAGCTTGCTTTCCAAAACTATCAAAAATTGCAATTCTGCACAAGAAATCCACCACAGGCAGCATAAACCTTCTGAAATTGATGATTTTGATCAGAATAACTCCTCAGATTGACATTTGGCTGCACTTTTATGTGCAAGGGGTCCATTTTTGGGGGGGGGGTGGGAGGAAGGAAGTTCCCCAGAGTCTCTGACGTCCTGTTCCTGTACAGCAGGCTCCTCCCAGTGCTTTGTCCATGTCCTGGTCACTTTTCATTTGGATCTGGAGCTGGAAGGATTAATTTTTGTGGCTGCTGCTGGATATTTGTATTTGAGGACTTTTTGGACTTTGAATCACTTTTGGACTAGAGATTTTTCAAGTAACTTGGTGTTGTTTGTTTGGGACATTGCAGTTGCTGCAACTACAATTTAAAACATTTTTTACAACTTAAAACAATATATATTGTGGGTAGCCACAGTATCCAGTAGGCCCAGGGTTAGTCATGGGTGCATGATACAACTGTTTCTGTGAGTTTTGTTGAACTTAAATCTCATTTATGTCATGGAATTTTAGCTCACTGTTATATGTGGACTTTAAAAAAAAAAAATTGGGGTGCCTGTAAAGCCACACTAGCCAGTAGGCCAAGGGGCAGTGAGTGGTGCATGGACCAAGTCTTTCTGTGGGGTGTCTTGAATTTAAAAATTCATTGAGGGCATAGATGGCATTGGATTGTGGTGATTTTTGTGTGTTTTTCAACTTTTTGGGGTGTTGTTGGGGCCTGGCCATGTGGCTGGGGGTCGAGGGGCCATTTTGAAGCCAGGCAGTGTGCTCAGGCCTGCACCCAGTTAGCCTTGCTTTCATCCATTATGCCCAGGGGTACTCAGTAATTCATGGACCAAGTATTTCTGTGGGGTGTCTTGAATTTATACATCATTGAGGGCATGGATGGCATTGATTGTGGTAGTTTTTGTGTGTTTTTTGACTTCTTGGGGTGCTGTTGGGCCTAGCCATGTGGGTGGGTGCCATTTGAGGCCTGGTCCAGGCAGGGCCTGGCCATGTGGCTGGGGGTCAAGGGGCCATTTGAAGCCAGGCAGTGTGCACAGGCCTGCACCCAGTTTGCCTTGCTTTCATCCATTATGCCCAGGGGTACTCAGTGGTGCATGGACCAAGGTTTTCTGTGGGGTGTCTTGAATTTATACATCATTGAGGGCATGGATGGCATTGATTGTGGTGATTTGTGTGTGTTTTGTGACTTCTAGGGGTGCTGTTGGGGCCTGGCCATGTGGGTGGGGGCCATTTTGAGGCCTGGTCCAGGCAGGGCCTGGCCATGTGGCTGGGGGTCAAGGGGCCATTTTGAAGCCAGGCTGTGTGCTCAGTCCTGCACACAGTTAGCCTTGCTTTCATCCATTATGCCCAGTGGTACTCAGTGGTGCATGGACCAAGTTTTTCTGTGGGTGTCTTGAATTTAAACATCATTGAGGGCATGGATGGCATTGGATTGTGGTGATTTGTGTGTGTTTTTCGACTTTTTGGGGTGTTGTTGGGGCCTTGCCATGTGGGCGGGGGCCATTTTGAGGCCTGGTCCAGGCAGGGCCTGGTCATGTGGCTGGGGGTCAAGGGGCCATTTTGAAGCCAGGCAGTGTGCTTAGGCCTGCACCCAGTTAGCCTTGCTTTCATCCATTATGCCCAGGGGTACTCAGTGGTGCATGGACCAAGTCTTTCTGTTGGGTGTCTTGAATTTAAACATCATTGAGGACATGGATGGCATTGGATTGTGGTGATGTTTGTGTGTTTTTTTTACTTTTTGGGGTATTGTTGGGGCCTGTCCATGTGGGTGGGGGCCATTTTGAGGCCTGGTCCAGGCAGGGCCTGGCCATGTGGCTGGGGGTCAAGGGGCCATTTTGAAGCCAGGCAGTGTGTTTAGGCCTGCACGCAGTTAGTCTTGCTTTCATCCATTATGCCCAGTGGTACTCAGTGGTGCATGGACCAAGTCTTTCTGTTTGGTGTCTTGAATTTAAAAATCATTGAGGGCATAGATGGCATTGGATTGTGGTGAGTCTTGTGTGTTTTTCAACTTTTTGGGGTGTTGTTGGGTCTTGGCCATGTGGTTGGGGGCCATTTCCCCCCTCCTTCCTGAGGGGCCGCACCCAGGCGGTTCGGCTGGGGCATTTCACCACCACACCTCTACCAGTCACTTGTGGTGTCCCCCAGGGTTCTTCTCTCTCTCCCTTATTGTTTAATCTTTATATTTCTCCTCTAATCTTTGCACTTCAGCAGCTGGAGGTCACCGTGTACAATTACGCGGATGACCTCCAGCTCATCTTTAATCTCTCCTCCTCACCCCTTTCTATCTTAAATTTCCAATCTATTATGATTTTCATCAGGGACTGGATGAACCACAACCATCTCAAACTGAACCCGGATAAAACCGAGTTGGTTCTCACTGGTGGTTCTTCCAGTCCCTGGAATTCTCTCTTCTGGCCCTCCTCTTTTGGCACTTCCCCCACTCCTTCTTCCACAGTTAAAACCCTGGTTGTTAAAATCAATAACCAACTCACTCTACACTCACATATCAGTTCAGTTGTTTCCTCCTGTTTTCTTACTCTTCGAACTATCCGTACTGTCTCCCGTTTCTTTTCTCCCCAAGCACTTAAGCTGATCATGTCTGCACTGGTGATCTTGCGGCTGGACTATGCCAATGCCATTTACAACGGCATCCCTGCATACAGCCTGCGGAAGCTCCAGATGATTCAGAACCAAGCGGCCCGGTTGGTATATGGTCTCCCCCGCTTTCACCACTCCACACCCCTCCTAAAGGAGCTTCATTGGCTCCCTGTTAAGGAACGCTCCCTTTTTAAAACCGGCTGTATGGTTTTTCAGGCTCGCCAGGGCACTGCCCCTGCTTTTCTTTCCTCTCTGATCCAAGACTATGTCCCGACCAGAGAGCTCCGCTCCTCCTCTAAATCCTTTCTGCAAATTCCACGTTTTAAGCGTAAAAAGTGGGGTGGAGCCAATTTTTCAACTCTGGCTCCCACCTTCTGGAACTCCCTCCCTGATCACCTACGCTTGGCCACACAATATTCATCTTTCCGTAGAGATTTAAAAACGTTCTTATTTCGACAGGCTTTTCCCTTGTAACCGCCCTTTTTTCTTTTGCGCTTGGTTACTCCGCCCTTGCTAGTCTTACTACTATAGCGCCAAGAAACCGTATGGTGAACGCTGCGCTTTACAAATGTTTTAAATTCAAATTCAAATTTTGAGGCCTGGTCCAGGCAGGGCCTGGCCATGTGGCTGGGGGTCAAGGGGCCATTTTGAAGCCATGCAGTGTGCTCAAGCCTGCACCCAGTTTGACTTGCTTTCATCCATTATGCCCAGGGGTAGTGAGTGTTGCATGAAACAACTCTCTCTGTGTGGTCTCTCTTCTATTAATGTAAACATCCATTTTTGATTAGAATTGTAATTTTTATTTTGGGTCTTTGGTTGTGTTGTAATAATAATAAATGCCTGTTTCTGTGAGTTCTGTTGAACTTAAATCTCATTTATGTCATGGAATTTTAGCTCACTGTTATATGTGGACTTTTAAAAAAAACAATTGGGGTGCCTGTAAAGCCACACTAGCCAGTAGGCCAAGGGGCAGTGAGTGGTGCATGGACCAAGTCTTTCTGTGGGGTGTCTTGAATTTAAAAATCATTGAGGGCATAGATGGCATTAGATTGTGGTGATTTTTGTGCGTTTTTCAACTTTTTGGGGTGTTGTTGGGGCCTTGCCATGTGGCTGGGGGTCAAGGGGCCATTTTGAAGCCAGGCAGTGTGCTCAGGCCTGCACCCAGTTAGCCTTGCTTTCATCCATTATGCCCAGGGGTACTCAGTGGTGCATGGGCCAAGTCTTTCTGTGGGGTGTCTTGAATTTATACATCATTGAGGGCATAGATGGCATTGGATTGTGGTGATTCTTGTGTGTTTTTCAACTTTTTGGGGTGTTGTTGGGGCTAGGCCATGTGGATGGTGGACATTTTGAGGCCTGGTCCAGGCAGGGCCTGGCCATGTGGCTGGGGGTCAAGGGGCCATTTTGAAGCCAGGCAGTGGGCTCAGGCCTGCACCCAGTTTGACTTGCTTTCATCCATTATGCCCAGGGGTAGTGAGTGGTGCATGAAACAACTCTCTCTGTGTGGTCTCTCTTCTATTAATGTAAACATCCATTTTTGATTAGAATTGTAATTTTTATTTTGGGTCTTTGGGTGTGTTGTAATAATAATAAATGCCTAGTTGCAAATATTAATTGAAGCACGACATATGCAACATTTATTTAACTGATGTTCCTCTGGCTTCCTTTGCTTTTAGGTACACAAGAGAACCACATCAGTCATTGTTCATCATTCATCAGTGCCAGGAAGAAGTCCTGCAGCGGTGTGTGCAGCACAACGTCACGTGATGTCACGTGTGACCAGTCAACTCTGCAATTCGTGCAACTGCGGCCTGCTGTTCTGACATCTGAAGAAGATGGGCCCAAAGGAAGGTGGCCGTAGCTCCTCCACCAAGAAAGTTGCCAGTGCCACTGCCAGTAAGAAGGAGCAGAAGAAGCAAGTGGCGCCACTTACCAAGGAGACAGGTGTGCCCACAGACACTTTTTATGGGGGGAATAAAACTACACCTGCAGCAGCAGGGTCCTCCGGGGACCAAGCTGGGAGCAGCACCTCCGCTTCATAGGGCTCAGTGCCACCACGCCAAGTTAGGCCCAATACCATGAGTGCTGCAGAGGCAGCCACTTTAATTGCTCAATCACCATCGACCAGCGATGTTGGATCATCGCAAGAAAGTAGCATCCAATCAACGCAGGGTGTAACTCATCTGACGAGTGTTCAACAACCACAGGTGCATTGACAACCACAGGTGCAACTAGTACAAGCGCAAGTACATGCGCAAGCAGAGGCGCAAGTAGAGGCGCAATTAGAGGCGCAAGTAGAGGCGCAGGTAGAGGCGCATGGAGAGGCGTATGGAGAGGCGCAACTAGAGGCGCATAGAGTGGCACAGTTGCCCACAATGCTTGTTCCTCCAGAAGTAGGGGCACATCATGAAATCGAGATTCAAGCGGAGGTATCATCGGAGGAAGCCACTCCTCCTGATGATGATCCATTGTCTGCCAGATCCCCAGCAAGAAAAAGGTCAATGAGGGCTTCTACTGCTACAAGTTCTTATTCAAGCCCCCTTTCTTCTGATGATCTTGATGTTGATTGGAACCCACCAATGCAGTCTGAGAGTGAGGCACGCCATGAGCCAACAAAGGTAGCGTAGCCTAAAAGGAAGGTTCCCGCAAGGCTTTCACTTATGGGTGATGACGACGAACAAGAAGTGGTGTATTCTGCTGCTGATGAACAGTCTGACGTTGATGACCCAGTCATCACAGTCGTCACTCCAGCCCCAGTTGGCATGCAGCAGACAGACATTTTGATCCTATCCTGAATTGCTGCTGAGCAGGATGTGGGTGGCGTGGCACTGGTACCACCACCAGCGCAGTTAACTACTGCACCAACAAGACCTACAGCTTCCATATTTTCTACTCCGAAGGGCCGGCAGGGACCTCCATCCAGCTCGACCTCCATTACCTCATGTAGTGGTGCTGTAAGTGCACAACAGAGTCAAATTCAGCCACGCCCATCTTCCACTTCATCTGGCATTGAAAGTAGCACCTCCACCACCAGCAGACATCTCCAGTCCACAGTTTGGGACTTCTTTAGTGTTAGCAAAAAGACGGAAAACATGGTAGTTTGTTCGATTTGTAAAATTGTACTCAGTCGGGGTAAGCTTGGTACCAACTATGGTACCGGAGGCCAGATAGGTCATCTCCAAAAACACCACACTATCATTTGGGAGGCGCACCTAAGTAAGATCCGGGAAGCCAAAAGTACAACAAATCCAAATGTATTCATTCATATTGCATCTGATGATGACGAGGGGCTGATCGTGCAGGGGGGAAATGAAGAATGCACAGACATTTTTTCTGGTACACCCAGTACCCCTGGTAGTAGCAGCACTGCAGTGGTAGTGCCCACACCCTCCACCAGCAACATGTATGAGGCACACTAAGAGTCTGGGAGAGACACCAATGCGAAAAAGTACATCAATGAGCCTAACTGGGTTGAAAAAGTCTGCATCATCATCATCATCACATATGAAAACGGTCTGGACCACAATTAAAAGCATGTTTTGGTCAGATGCGCCATTTGAACGCAACCACCCTACGGCACGTCTTGATAATGCAATGCTGGCTAAAATGTTAGCGCGGGACCTTCACCCTTTTTCTTTCATGGAAGGGGTGGGTTTTCTAGAATTTGTGGCAACAGTGTGCCCTAAATGGAAGGTTCCAAGCCGGTACTATTTTGCCAGAGTTGCGGTTCCAGCACTATATCAAGATGTGCTGGAGATGATTGGGGCAGGTTTGCCGAAGAGTGCTGTTCACACTATCCACCTGACAACAGACATGTGGACCAGTTGCCAAGCCCTTGATTACATGTGCATGACTGCACACTGGGTCTCTTTTGCAGGGGTTAGAGACAAAATGTCTGCAGGTGCTGACCCGGACACAGTTTTTCAAGCTACTCGGACACATGCAACAGTAGCCATGTTTGCCATGGAAAAAATTCATACTGCGCAAAACCTTTTGGATGAGTTTCAGAGTAAGGTCTATCAATGGCTGCATCCAAGAAAGCACATGATTGGTTATGTTTCCACAGATAATGGCAGTAATATAGTTAAGGCCATGCATGATGGTGGCTATTTCAGAGTGCCGTGTATGGCGCACAGTAATAACATTGTTGTGCAAGAGTTTTGAAAAAAGAAAACACAGTCAGCAAGTTACTGACCACCTGCCGAAAAATCTTCACACATTTCAACCATTCTTTTAAGACCCGGAAGCAGCTGAGGAACATGCAACGTGAACGTAGACTGCCAGTCAGAGGACTCATCCAGGAGATGGTAACACGTTGGAACTCAACCTTCTACATGCTTGAGCGTCTGTCTGAGCAGTGCTTGGTAATCAATGAGTATGTCTTTGCACTGGGTTCTACTATGAAAGACATGAGGCTAGAGTTGAAGGAATGGAAGCCTCACAGACATACTTCGTCCTTTTGAGGTCTTCACGCGTGAAGTCAGCAGGGAGGACTGTACTTTGGGCAAAGCTATCCCATTGTTGCGCATGCTAGAGCACCAACTGAAGGCATTGTCTTCAACGTTCAAAGGTGATACTGCCAAGCTAGACGCATATCAGTTGGCAGAGAGCTTAATAAGCCGCCTAGTTCACAATGAAAGGCTTAAAAAATACATACAGAACAACATTACATTTGTGCCACTATTCTGGATCCACGGTACAAAAAGGCAGTGGCCAGCAAAGCATTCATTCCTTTTAATAGAGCAGATGTTTCAAAATACAAACATTGGCTAGCTCTGTCAGCCACTCGGTTCGAAAAAGAGTGGCAGGAAATTGAAGGAACCGGCATAAGTACTACTGAATCAGCAGGCCATCTGGCATCAAGGTCCACTTCTGAATCTGTGGCTGAAGGCAGTCACTTTCCCTCACAGCCGTTACGGACACCAGGAACCGTATCATCATTCTCACCTGCACCAGGCCCAGCTATAATATTGTCGGAAGCGGATTGTCTAACTCATCAAGGGTTTGCTTGTTCCAGTGATGTAAAGGCCACAGATGATACGCAAAGTGGAGCACCCCTGGAGAACCATGAGTGGATGGTGCAGGCCTATCTGGATGACCCAACAGAGGTCTTTGTTATTCAGAACCTATTGCTGTATTGGTATGGGAAAAGGCCTCTATGGCCACTGATCACCAACCTGGCTCTAAATTATTTGTCTTGCCCACTCGCAAGCATGTCTTCTGAACGTGTTTTCAGTGCTGCTGGTGCCACTGTAACTTCAAAAAGGACCCGCCTCTCGCCCACAAATGTGGAGAGATTAACAATGATCTAGATGAATCAGAACTTCATACCACCATATTACAAAATATGTGAATGCACGCAGGAAGAAGAGGACACCGACTTAAGTGACGGAAGTTCTTCTCTGTTAGCTGACCTACTCCCATCTCAATTCACAGAGTTTGAGGATGAGCTCTACTTCCCTGACACCTAGGTCTGAAACTGACATCCTTTTTTTTCGTCCTGGCTCCATATTCACTTTTATTCCTGTGTGTCTTTCTTTGTTTTGCAACTTTTACCACAACAAAACTCTAATCACAACAAATCCATCAGCAGCACTGTCTTCGTCTTATTTCCTTATTGAAGGTGCTGCTGTCTGCAATCCTGAAGTTCACAAGTTCACAACTCAGTCATGCTCCTCTATCCTCCTCCTCCAGACTCCCCCTATCCATTTCCCTCAAGGCAGATGGCTGGATTACGCAGAATGAAGAAACTGTTGCTTCATAGACCAATCCCCTCAAAAGAAGTGGGACTGGAATTACTGACTATATGCTGATTGCTGAGACTAGAAAAAATGGTTAGGGGTTCTGCCCACCTCACCCTCCCGTACCTGAGCAGGAGACATCCAAAGATGAAAAAGTAGAAACAATGGTACTGAAGGGATCAATCCACTTTTAATTATCAAACAAGAAACAATTAATTGTCTTGTGATTTGCGAATTATATGCAGCGTAAGTATATATTAATTCATATACACATATATGAGCGAACAGCCAGAGAGGCACAATGTAAACAAATACCACAGTCTATATACAACACATCACATGTACATTATATACAAATACACAAAACACTATACAATACCAAAAACACTTCCCTTGAGACAAAAAATGATATATATACACCAATTTACATATGTACCTCCTCTTAATTTGGGGTGGAGTACACAACAAAATGGTAGTCCCAAAAACAAAGCACCAGGGGGTTAACTTATCAACCCAGCCTACATTTGTGTTGGTGCACCTAGGAAAATTTCCAATCTTCCTTGAATTTTTACGGGGGACTCCGTTCAAAGCATAAGGTGTCGACGCAGTCGCGTTTCAGCCAGATGATATAGGCTTCATCAGGACATGGGTACTCTATTCTTCACAGCCCTGGCTAAACCTCGGGCTGGTATCGCCGTCCCCCCCACAACCACCCTAGTAGGTGGGGTAGGAACCACCGTCTCGGCTCTCTTCCCGTAGACTCTTTATATCTTCACAGTGTCCGCCCAGATAGAGAATAATATCTAAAGGGGCTCCAGTCTCGCAGTCTTCCTTCAACATCCAAATAAGGTCGGGGGCACGTTAACTCAGTGCTCGCTATAACGCCTCTCCAGCCAGACCACAATATGCTGATTGCTGACAGTTACTTCTGAAATTGATTGACACACACGAGAGGCTGCCCTGTGGGCCTCCACTTTAAGAACAACAAGATGCGGACAAAAAGTGGAACAGGTAATGAACAATGAGATGGCATGCACTGCAGTGGACAGCACCGGCTGTCTGGCTCTGATAAAAGCAATTGCTGTTTGTTTGTTGTGCATGAAAATGAATCATCATATGTCTTCTGTTATTATTTATTCTTTTACACACTAAATGTAACTCAAGTCTACTCTGTGCTTTTTTACCTTGTTTAATTCAAATTTTTCTACTGCAGGGGCCACTACGTTGCATTTTTTAATATGCAAAATGTCCTTGGACTCACTGTGTGTGTAGACTGCGACTGCATGAACAACATTGATCTTCCCAATATACCATGATGATGATGATTCTTGATGATCAAAGTTACATAATATCTTTTTTCTTTACAGTCACTCACTGGGATGGATGGACCATCATCATCGGTTTACAGAAGAACTATGGCCATTTCATGAGTGGCAAACAGGTAAGCCAGTCAACAACAACTACAGCAGAACTACATGTCTGTCTAGTTGTGGTATGGAGTGGTCGATCCAGTGCAGTGTTGTTATGCCAGAGCCCAGACAGCAGTTCATGTAAAATTGCGGCTATGTGGCTTCCTGCATACAATTAAATATGCTTTGTCTGTCTGTGCCAAAGAGGTATGCTACATCGGGTTGCTTCACTCAGTGGTTCCTGCCTTGACCGTCTGCATGGCCCTGGCCTGCTGTGTGCTAATTACTATCCTTGAAAAGGAGACTGAGAGTACGCACTTTAGAAATGATGATGCTTGTATGTAACACTGACGCCACTGAAACTGAAAGTGTTATTTTTGCACTACAGCACACCGTACCTTATATTTTTTTCTCCATGGTGTTTTAATTTCACTTCCTGTTTCTCCATCAACAATTTCAGGGCGGCTTTTACCCTGTGCAATGGGAAAAACGATTAACTCAGGCTTACCATTAGCGATCCGCAATTCCTCATCCACCAGGCAGGCAGTGGATAGTGTGTCTGGTCACCAAGATTGATCGACAGAGCGTCAGATTGAATGGAGGAGTACCGCGAAGAAGAGGAATGGCTGGATGCATGCAACTACAACATACAGTTACAGTGTCCTCTTCACTTCTCCTTATCTTTTAAATAATGTTATTGTTGTGAACTTCTATGAATGTGACTCTGTGCATTTTGTTTGCTCTCTGCTTCAAATTCATCCCTCCAGCTATTTGATAAGTTTTTCTTTGCTATTTTTAAAACTAATTAAATGTACTACTAAGTGTCTATTCTCTTTGAGGGCAGATAGTCAAGTGAAATTGCGTAATTACTGAAGCCCTGTACTGTCACATTGTTTTTTCATAGTTAGTAAGTTGTGTAGTATTACTTATCAGTAACCTAACCATCCATTTAGCAAACAACTTCATGCATGCATTAGTGCATGCACTTCCTTTATGTCCCTTAAAAGAAAGATTTATGGATATCTTTGTATCCAAAGATTTTTTTCTCTTCATTTGTTGTATGTCCATGCTGTGTTTTTTTTCCTCTCTCCACAAAACTTTCCCAAAAACCCCCATTCCCATCCAATTTTCAAACCCTAACCCTCTTCCCCCGGGCTGTGTGGTTTTCATTGAGGTGTGACTAAATGACAACAATAATTCCACACACTTGCTGGGGAGGATAAGGACAAACCAACAGAAAATAAATTTCAAGGATGGTGAAGGAATCCGAGGATATGTTCTTACTGTGTATTGTACTATCTATCGTACTGTTCTAATGCTACGCTCGGGCCAGTCAATGTTTCATTTCCTTTTTTTTTCATAGGCTGCTACTGCCAGTGTGTAGTGTACCTCTACTACTACCACCACCTTAACGATGACATTTCATCTGTCCAGGATTCAACCTTAATCGCCTTTTGCCATGCACCCAGCCCTGTGCCTTGCCCTATTCTCAAACACGAATCACAGGTAATATTAGCTTTTTGGGGGAGGAAGAATAATGGAGTAGGAGGAGAGGAGAGACTCACGGTAGTACTAGTAAAGTAGTAAGACAATTGAATTCACTGACTCTGTCAGTAGCACTTTTCAAAAAATTTGGGAGATTAGACAATTTGAATCAACCAGCCAGTTAAGTTTCAGGAAAACAAACGTACAGTTGAGTTAACCCTCCCCTGCCTCCCCCACAAAACAGTAAAAACGCGTATGCTATGTTTAATTTGAAAATATATAATTATTTACACCCTAACAAAAATAAACTAACCCACAAGACCAGAACCACCCCCTCCCTAACCCCAACCAATGTCCATGAAATGTCCCGAAGAAAAGTTCTGAAACCCCAACGCCCAATTCCCACCCCCCAAAAGTCTTTAGAAAAGGGGCAAGGGACGGTCTCCTCCTCTACTTCCGCCGGTGGTGTCCTTTGGCCAGATGGTCCCGACGCTCCTTGCGGAGGTCCTTGAGCAGGGTTTCAGTCTCTCCAACTCCTGCTCAAGGTTGGACACCCTGAGGGTCAAGCGGTGCAGACGAGCCTTGCACCTGCTGTGGGGGCAGCTGATTTTTTTGCTGCTTGGCGGTGGCGGGGGCTGCGGTACCGCAGCTCTGTACCGCTGAAGGCTTGCACTAACTGGATGAGCCAGGGTGAGTGGAGGAGGATGCAGCTGTCGTGGATGTTGTAGATGTCGACTGAGACTGTGTGTCCTCCTCCTACTGGGCCACCAGCCGCAGATATTCGGCGACAATTGCCTCCAGCTTCCGGTGCCGTGCCCGTCTAGCCAGCTCCTTCCATGTTAGTTTGGAAGGAGCATCTATATGAAGAAAGAAAAACATATTGTAACCAATATATTTCAGCAGAAAGTTGTGTCACAGTAGCACTAGCAACTTGCAAGCACAGTACATAACATTTGTGGCCTTTATCTATCTAACCTCCCACTTCGTCGGCCTCTGCTCCAACATTAGTGGGAGTTTCAGGAATTCTACTAGCACTATATGGACTCACTACATTAGACTCAGACAGTACACCAGTCTTCTTCTTCTCTCTTGTTTAGCGAAATTGGTACGTAAACTTGTGGAAGCCGGCATAATGCCAGCGCAGTCAACTTGGACCCGAGTACCATGATGCAGGCATCCATCCATTCAAAGTAAATGTCAATCATTCTTCTTAATGTCTCAACTGGACAAACCTGACTTTTTCTCACGGAAAAACAACCTTTTTATTTTATTTTGGAAACCTCCAGCCATGCATCCATGCTTGACTCGCATTTGAATTTGAACCAAAGGATATATTGCGCACACATACAGTTTCGGTTTCACCCACCCAGGCAGTCCTCTTTCTTTTCTCCTTCCACCCATCCTTGCTTCAGCCTTCAACCGGCCATGCATCATATTCCCAGCCACCTCGGGCAGCCTTTAAAAACATGTATCATTTTTTGCCAGTTATTACTTTTAACTCGCTTGTCCTTCCTTACACCCTTCTTTCCCTTTTCGTTCATCCCATCCATCGAGTTCATCTCTGATCTGACTTGGCTTCTCGATAAAACTTCCACAGCTGGGTTGAAGTCAAATTTAGAGGAGGCCATTGGTTACTCATCAACTCCCGCCGCTAATGCTATTTCTAATGAGAAGTCAAGGGTGAATGTCTTCCACCTGGTTGACAAAAACTTAGGGGCATATTATCAAGGACCGGTGTTAAAATTATCGCCATTTTATCGGCAGGAAACTGGCAATAAAACGGCGATAATGGGCTTGTGTTAACATGGGTTTCTATGGGAATTAACAAGGGCGTATTATCAAGCCCATTATCGCCGTTTTATCGGCAGTTTCCTGCCGATAAAACAGCAATAATTTTAACACAGGTCCTTCATAATATGCCGCCTAGTTCTAAATTTGTAAGTCTTCTTAACAGTAAAGTATACTTGTACTGTACAACATATACACCCCTGCAGAGAGCCCACTCTGCAGTCTGCAATCTCAATAAGTAACGAAATATAATAGCTTTGCTTACCACTGCCCGCCACTTCCCGCCACTCCCCTGGCATCCCCCAGAGCTGTTCATGATGGCTCTTGCACCGCATCCGACCCTGAAGTGCCCACCTCCGCGCTGGCCCTGTGACTGTTGCTTGGCTGTGCCGATGTTCCACCTAGAAAATACATTTCATATTTTTAGATGCTATATACACCACTCCCTATTTTGTCTAGGTATGAACAATTTTTACTAGTACTACATAAACAAATTTACTAATTTGTGACTCTAGTCTACTCTAACTACAAATGTCCCTTTCTTCAGGGAAGGGTGTTTTTTATTTATGCTTAGCCATAACATGTGATCCTACACTTTTTGGCACAACTGATGAATGCTTGCTTTTTAACACGCACCATTTTTCTCATAACAGACAGAAGCTTCCCTTCTAAGAACAAGGGCAAGATCATCATCATATCATATTAGACGAAGTCGTCAACAATTCATCCCCACCAAGACTTTAAGTTCCAACCAGGTTAGGGTTGTCCTACAATTAATGTGTGAAATCAGCTACTTTTCAGTTTTGAATCCTTCACCGTTTATCTTATATGAAGTTGATTTTAATAAATGTGTTTACTTTTAATAAAGCTTTAAAACTTACATAGACTCTGGTTTTTGGTAGTGAGTGAGCAAAAGAGTTTGCTATTTGCAAGCATGAGTCCGTGGCTCTGAGAGGTCGGGACTCTGACTCCGTAGTCTTATGTTCTGGGTATAATCATTGGGGATCATCGCTGCATTCAGAACTGGCTGGTAACGTAAGCGAGCCTCAGAGCGTGCAGCGCTAAATTGTGTGTTCAGTGCGAGATTTGCCACGCTATTTTTAATCATCCCGTTTTCGTATTTTATTTACTTTTTATTTAGCCTTCTTCCATGATTTAAAAAATCGCCCACTTGCTTGCACTATAATTGGCAGCTCACCGCACTTTGAGGACCCCTTGTACAGTCCCTGGCCGACATCTTGGAGGGTTAGAAGGACGCCTGGCGGCGCCATTGTGGACATCGGTCTAGTCGTCAGAAGGACGCTAGACTGGTATTTAAGGCGAGTGTGGGTCACGACCAGTCGCCTAGAACTGGCTGGTAATGTAAGCGAGCCTCAGTGCGTGCAGCGCTTAATTGTGTGTTCAGTGCGAGATTTGTCACGCTATTTTTAATCATCCCGTTTTTGTATTTTATTTACTTTTTAT
The DNA here is from genome assembly GCF_964263255.1 of Lissotriton vulgaris. Classification (NCBI taxonomy): domain Eukaryota; kingdom Metazoa; phylum Chordata; class Amphibia; order Caudata; family Salamandridae; genus Lissotriton; species Lissotriton vulgaris. The sequence continues at coordinate 42,208 of NW_028248260.1, read as the reverse complement.
TTAGCCTTCTTCCCTGATTTTAAAAATCGCCCACTTGCTTGCACTATAATTGGCAGCTCACCGCACTTTGCGGGCCCCTTGTACAGTCCCTTGCCTACATCTTGCAGGGTTAGAAGGACGCCTGGCGGCGCCATTGTAGACATCGGTCTAGTCGTCAAAAGGACACTAGACCGGTATTTAAGGCGAGTGTGGGTCACGACCAGTCGCCTAGAACTGGCTGGTAATGTAAGCGAGCCTCAGAGCGTGCAGCGCTTAATTGTGTGTTCAGTGCATGATTTGTCACGCTATTTTTAATCATCCCGTTTTTGTATTTTATTTACTTTTTATTTAGCCTTCTTCCCTGATTTTAAAAATCGCCCACTTGCTTGTACTATACTTGGCAGCTCACCGCACTTTGCGGGCCCATTGTACAGTCCCTGACCGACATCTTGGAGGGTTAGAAGGACGCCTGGCAGCGCCATTGTGGACATCGGTCTAGTCGTCAGAAGGACGCTAGACCGGTATTTAAGGCGAGTGTGGGTCACGACCAGTCGCCTAGAACTGGCTGGTAATGTAAGCGAGACTCAGAGCGTGCAGCGCTTAATTGTGTGTTCAGTGCGAGATTTGTCGCGCTATTTTTAATCATCCCGTTTTTGTATTTTATTTACTTTTCATTTAGCCTTCTTCCCTGATTTTAAAAATCGCCCACTTGCTTGCACTATAATTGGCAGCTCACCGCACTTTGCGGGCCCTTTGTACAGTCCCTGGCCGACATCTTGGAGGGTTAGAAGGACGCCTGGCGGCGCCATTGTGGACATCGGTCTAGTCGTCAGAAGGACACTAGACCGGTATTTAATACGGCCATGGCAAAGCGCAGCGGTCACGCGCAGTGGGATCGCCGGACTCCCGCCAGAGTCACGTCAGAGTCCAGCCCGTCTGGGCCCGTCCGGGCCCAGACGGGCCTAGGGCCAGACCCCCTGCTTTATCAGGTAAGTTCTGCTATCACCTATTCGCTCAGAGAGCTATTACGGCTTCGCCGCACGGAAATACCGTCATGTCCCCGTGTGTATACTGGAGCCGAACCCTATCAACGCTGTGAATTATGTGGCTTAGCTGAGCGAGCTGCTGTGGGGAACTCCTTACGAATGGCCTCTCTTAACTGCAGATCTCTTCCTAGGCATTCACTTGAAATCTATCTCCTTCTTCAAGATCATGATTTAGACATTCTGTTCTTAACAGAAACGTGGCTCACAGCTGACTCCGAGGGAGACATTGTGACTGCCCTCCCCCTGGATTTCTAATCCATTCGCAGGGCAGGATAGCAGGGTGAGGAGGAGGTATTGCCATTATTTACAGGGAGTCCCTGGTGTGCAGGGCCGAGACGGGCGGGGTGTCGGATTGCGAGAGCTGCAAGTTCTCTTTGCAAATCTCGCCCACGGTGGCGGCATCCCGGTTGCTGATCTACCGTCTTCCAGGAGGTATTGGGAATTTTGTTAACTCCCTGATGGAAACCGTGACGGTCTTTGCCGCTTCAACGACCAACTTTATCATGCTGGGAGACTTCAATCTCCATCTTGATGACCCTGCAGACCTGTGGGCGGCTGCTCTTTGACGTGACTTAGAAGCCTACGAGGTAGACCTCATCAACTCAGGGGCCACCCACAATAAGGGCCACTTGTTGGACCCGATTTTTACTAATGTTATGTTATGTTATGTTATGTTACGAGCATTTATTACGCGCACAGCTGCTCCAGAAAAGGAGCGTCCCGGCGCCTGACAAGGAAGCCACATAACACAACTTAAAATAATGGACAGGTAAAAGGGAAAAGACTAAGGGAACAGGAAAGTCTTAACAGCCCTGCGAAATGAGAGCAGATCAGCAAGCATCCGAATTTTGAATGGTAGAGCATTCCACAGGGCAGCAGCATGTACACAAAAAGAGCGTCCACCAGCTCGACTACGTTTAAACAGTGGAACTACTGCTAGTTCGCGGTCTGATGAACGTAGAGAGCGACCTGGGATGTAAGGAGACAGAAGGTTCTGGAGATTCTGGGCAGGGGAACCTTTAAGGATTTTGTAGGACATACAAAGCACTTTGAAATGGATCCTCTGCCTAATTGGTAACCAATGAAGAGAGCGCAAGGTGTTAGAGACAGAACATAACCTGGGTAAGCCTACGACTGCTCTGGCGGCTGTATTTTACACGCGTTGGAGACGGGTGAGTTCGGCCTGATTTATCCCTATTAAAAGGGAGGTGGCATAATCGAGCCGAGACATCACCGTCGCCTGTACCACGAGCTGTCTGGTCGAGGCATCGAAGAATTTAAGTACGGGTCTCAAGTTGCGCAGGATGCCAAAGCAGCAGGCTGCAATAAGTTTGGTGTGGCAGACAAAGCTAAGGGTGGGGTCCAACCACACCCCTAGGTTTTTTATCTCCGAGACCGGAGTTGGGGTGGGACCCAGCTCTGAGGGCCACCATGCATCGCCCCAAAGTTCCGCTTGTTTGCCGAAGACCATAATTTCTGTCTTTTTAGCGTTAAGTTGGAGACAGTTGGACGTCATCCAACTGGCAACCGCCCGTACTCCATCCCGGAATCTTGGGGCCTCCACCCCAGAATCCCCGCTGATCATGACCGCTAGCTGAGTGTCGTCGGCGTATGACACCATGGTCATACCCCACTGCTTTACGACCTCAGCCAGCGGCCTCACGTAAAGATTGAACAACGTGGGGCTCAGCGAGGATCCCTGCGGGACCCCCAGAGTCAGGGGATGTGATTTGGACTGATGGGGCGGAACAGCCACGCAGAAAGAACGGTCAGCTAGGAACGAGCGGAACCACTGAAGAGCGGAGCCAACCACGCCCGCTTCCTCGAGGCGCTGCAAAAGGATCCTGTGCGAGACGGTGTCAAAGGCGGCGCTCAGATCTAATAGAACAAGCTCCGCCGTTTGACCCGCATCAAGCACCGCACGAAGATGCTCCACCATGAATAGGAGGGCTGTCTCCGTGCTGTGGCCGGCTCGGAATCCATTCTGCGTATCATCCAGAATGTTAGTGCGCGAGAGATGGTCTGTGAGGGCGATGTTAACATGCGCCTCCGCGACTTTAGCCGGCCACGGGAGGAGCGATATCGGCCGATAGTTCTCCGGTTTGCTGGTATCAAGAGATGGCTTCTTCAGAATGGGCATTACCACTTCATGGGTACCAGACCAGATGTAAGCGAGACGTTAATCAGATCGCAAACTGGCAGAAGATTAGAGGGTGCCAAATCTCTAAACACTGCTGGCTTTAACGGATCTACCGGAGATCCCGACTTAACTTGAAGGGCCAGTGTCTTAAAACTTTCCGGTGTAAGGCAGGGGAGAGAGTCTAAAACAACCTGCCTTGGAAGGCAATGCAGACCTTCACCAGTGGGCGTAGCCGTAGGAAAGGCTCTATAGATGGTATGAACCTTCTCCAGAAAAAAGGCCGCCAGCGTTTCGTAATGTGCGTTGGAACCAATGGCATCCGCCGAGGCCTTTTTAGCTACAAGGTCCTTGAGAGCTTTAAAAATGGTTTTTGATGGGTTCGTGCTGTTGCGAAATTCGAGGGCATAAAATGCTGCCCGAGCTCTGCGCGATGATAAGATTTGACGGTAGCCAAATACATGGCTTTTTTACTGATGTCATAGGTTTTCCGCCAGGCTCTCTCTGCGCGTCTACAGGAGCTTTTCAACGCACGCAAAGAACCATCGTACCAAGGACTAGGGTCCCGCAGTCCGCACTTGCTCGAGGTCATTGGAATAAGAGAGTCAAGGGCTCTGGTAATCCATTCGCAAAAACGGTCGTAACCAGATTCCACATTCTCCACCGGGCCCAAAGGGTCCTCGGAAAGAAGACGATGGAGGTCTTCCAATTTTAATTTATTCCAACGACGTCTGAGAAAAACGAGCGTTGTGGACTTAAAAGGAGACTCAGACAATGGACACTGGATCTTCACCAACAAGTGGTCCGTCCAGGACATGGGGAGAGGGGAAGCAACCCTTACCTCTGCTAGGTTTGAAAAGAAGGGGTCCAGAATATGTCCACCTACATGGGTGGGATCAGAGACCAATTGAAGCAGTTGAAGAGCCTCAAGATCAGCCACGATGCCGCTCACTGCAGGCAGAGTCAAGGTATCAAAATGGAGATTCAAGTCTCCTAGGATAGAAAAATTGGCACAACCTACTGCCAGCGAACTAATGGCATCAGGTAGAGCCTCCCTAAATGCCACGTCGCCTCCCGGGGGACGATATATTAGCAAACCTGAAAAGGTAAAATGAGGTGTGATAGAGACCTTGAACAAGGCGCTTTAGCAGCCCGCAATTTTTTGACCTCTCCAATCGCAAGGGTAGCAAGACTTAACAGCGAGCGCTATACCCCCACCTCTAGAGGAGCGATTGAGCGTATGGACCGAGTACCCAGGTGGAAAGGCCAGATTGAGAACAGCTGTGTCTGTTTCCTGAAGCCAGGTCTCTGTCAAACAAAAAATGTCAGGTAATTCCTTTCCGGTAAGGTCAGCTATATCCTGATAATGTTTGACCAATGACCTCACATTCAGGTTCCAGATAGTAAGGTTCTGCTGAGGATATTTCACAGCCATGAAAGCTTCCGTCCCAGTTCCACTCCCATGGACCGACCATTTTGTGATCCCTTTCACCTGGCAAACAAAGACTGTGAGCACTCTGTCCGGTAATGTCTGCTCCTCTGAAAGATCTTGGGCAAGGTTGTCGGTGGAAAATCTAATTCTGAGACTGGAGGGATCGTGTCCTCTGCCAGTCCCTGACCCGGTGCAGGCAGAGGCAGATTTCAGCAGATGGCTGACCAGTGCACTTGACGCTGTTCTCCCTATGAGATCGGCAGGGAGGAGAGACAAGAGAACTAGCTCCGCGCCCTGGTATACTCCGGAGTTAAGATCCCTCAGAAGGGGTTGTAAAAAACTGGAGCGTGCCTGGAGGAGGAACTGGGAGGAGGCTAGCAAGGCTGAATATCGCGCTGCGATCAGGGCGTACAAACTTGCCCTCCGGCTCGCCAAAACCCGGTTCCTCGAGGAGAGGATTAAGAATGCCTCCAATTCTTCCAGTGAAACCTTCTTAGTGATCAAAGAATTGTTGAGGGTCCCTGAGCCGCCCGCAGCCTTAGACAACTTAGAAGGAAAATGCAAAGACTTGGCAGACTATTTTCATACTAAAATAGTAAATATTCTAAATAGTCTGCCTCAAATCACTATGACAGCAGAGTCTAGCAATATGGCAGGGAGACCCTCGGTCAGCCTGGAAACCTTTGGACCAGTATCGACGGAAGAGGTTCTTAAAGCTTTGTCGACTGTCAAAAGTGACTCCCCGCGGGATTTAGTCCCTATGAGGATTTTAAAACAGGTCGCCTCCTGCACTGTTAAACCCTTAACCGATCTGATCAATGCCTCGTTGGGGTCCGGTGTGGTTCCGCCGAGCTGGAAGGAAGCAGTAGTAAAAGCTCTCCTAAAAAAAACAACTTAGACCCCCTTGACATGGCGAACTACAGGCCTATATCTCTCCTGCCTGGGCTCAGTAAAATCACGGAAAAGTAGGTGAATTTCCATCTATCCAACTTTCTGGAGTCCAATGGCCGTCTAAGAAGTTCGCAAACTGGATTTCGTCCAGGCCAAGGCACGGACACCGCCCTACTGGCAGTCGTTGAGGAAGCAAGGAGCATTTTAGATTCAGGGGGATCAGTGTCAGTGATCCTCCTGGACCTTAGTGCTGCCTTTGACACTGTTAACCATCAAGTGTTACTTCAGCGACTGTCAGATGTCGGGGTGACGGGGAAGGCACTGAGATGGCTTTGATCTTTTCTCAGTGACTGGACCTATCAGGTATGGGAAGGTAGTGCACGTTCGGCATCTATCCCCCTCCATTGTGGGGTACCGCAGGGCTCCTCCTTGAGTCCCACATTGTTTAATGTGTACATGGCCCCCTTGGAGGATGTGGTTGCTCCTTATAACATCAAAATCGTGAGCTATGCCGACGATACGCAGTTAGTGTTCGCCCTCTCCCAGGCCACTGAAAGTCCCGACCAGCTGGTCATCCCTGCCTGTCCAAAATCCATACATGGACGGGGGAGTCAGCACTAAAGCTGAACAGTTCAAAGACCGAAATTATGATGTTGGGGCATAAAGGATCCCCATTCCCCGCGATGGCCTGGCCCAGTTGTCTGGGCTCACCTCCGAATCCTAAGGAGGAGATTAAGAGTTTTGGGATCTGGCTGGAGCAAGATCTCTCCTTCAGGACCCAGGCTACTAAATTGGCAGGGGTCTGTTTTGGCCTTCTCCGGTCGGTGAGCAAAGTGCTCCCTCTGCTCCCCTTGCTATCGCGGAAACTTTTTATTCAGGGGCTGGTTGTATCCAGACTTGATTACAGCAATGCCATTTATCTGGGTGCTCCGGAGGCAACGCTTAATAAATTACAACAAATTCAAAATGCTGCAGCACGAGTACTTGAAAACATCCCCATGTCACGGTCGGCCAAACCAGCCATGAGGGCTTTGCATTGGTTGCCGGTGCGCGAAAGGGTGAAATTTAAATCCCTCTGTCTGGCGCACAAAATTCTATATGGTATAGGCCCTCCTGTTCTGCATAGCTTGGTTACACCTTACAAAGCTAGCAGAACTTTACGGTCGGACCAAAAACATCTTCTCAAGACTCCGAAAGTCAAAAAGGCTCCCACGGGGGGAAGAAGATTCTCTGTGAATGTCGCCGTGCACTGGAATTCACTCCCCTTAAGTCTGCGCGCTGAAACTGGCCTCCTTCGTTTTCCCAAGCAGTTGAAAACTCATCTTTTTGCCAACTGCTGTCTCTGAGTGTCCACGACCATTACCTCTGTTCTAAAAGCACTGGGATGCTCTAGGGTAACTACGCGCTATATAAAACTGCAAATAATAATAATAATAATCATCATCGCTGCATTCAGAGCTAAATAATGACTCTGACACACTAGCTAGTCAGTAAGGAGATTGAGGGTTCAAGCTCTGTTATGACTGAGGTATTTGGAAAGTCTAACTGTGCCTATTATAATTTATAACCAATGCCCTATTTCTTGTGCATAGTTCTGTTTGTGCAGAATAGTCCCTGCAACAGTAGTAGTATGGATTGTCCTCATATCCAATCAAAAAGTAAACTAGTATCTTATTCTTGGTGGCCTTTGACATTTTATTGTTGGGAATTTTCAAAGCGTAAACATTTAGAAGACTTCAATAGACATTATGGACAACTCAGTGGACTGAACTCAGTACATAGAGCTATTGTTGAATAGAATAGAGTTTTGTTTAACAACTTTTGCCAACTGTGCAAACTTAGTTAGCTACACAGACAGACTAATAATAAACTAGTAGTACCACAGGGAGTCATAGTAGAGGTAGGATAAGAATTTAGAAACAGTCTACAAGAAGATCAAAGATGATTTAGGAAAAAAGTAGAATGAGGAATGTTTGAAAAAAATAGGTGCTATAAAAGATAGGGAAGTATAATTATTAATAGTAACAGGAAAACTTACTGGGGCCAGCAGAGGACCCCTCTGCGGACCTATCCTGGCCTTTCCGGTGTTGTTCCTGCTCCGCTGGCGCCGCTACCTCCTCCTGTGTCCTCTTGCCCCTTGGGGAAGTTGATGTACAACATGAAAGAAAGACACAAACATGGATAATTGTTGTCAACCAAATCAAACATTTCAAAAAAATAATAACAAATTATTTCGGGGAAATAGACAACAATTGCATTAAATTTATTGACCCATATCTGATGTGGTCTACTAGGATATAGTATTGCTGAATTTGCGGACGGTCTACTTGGAAAGTTATGTAACTCACTAAACCAACTACAAAAAGGTTCTACTAGGACTGGCAGGCAGCACTACGCAGCACGCGAATTGACAGACACAGTCCGTCATGATCACCACTACTATCTCTTCTTAGTGGCAGGAGTACAAAGGAAGGACTGGACTTGAGTCTCTAATGTCTAGCATTACGCAGTTCTGTAAAGTACACTGATACATAATCAGTACCCAGGCCAAATGAGCACAAAATTGAAAACATAGTAGCACTGCCAGTGAGCAGGCGAGCACCTGCAATCACAGAAGCTTTTGAAACATAATTTACCTGCAATGTAATCGGCAGCATTCTTGTTCTTCGGAAAAAAACAAATATTTGCAATATCATAATAACACAGAGCAGGAGAAAACAAAGTAGTGATTAAATAGCTACTACTACTCACCAAGCCCAGGGATCTCTATGCCCAGCAGGTCGAGCAGGTCGTGTTCCCGGTCCAGGATGTCGGACCACTGGTGTGTCGCGTGGTTGTAGGTGCGCCGGACCCTAGACTCCCGATACATGGCCCGGCACACCTTCCCCCATAGCTTGCGACGCTCCCGGAATCCGTACCCGGCACCAAGCCTGCCACCTGCCGCGACGGCGCTGGATGAAAAAAACTAGTGCGGCCACCTCCACCGCGCTGAAAATCTCCCGGGCTATTACTGCCTCCCCCCTTAAGCGCCCGCATGGGAGCCGGGTACGGGATGCAGGACCCTTCCCCTTCTGGTTCTTCCCGACTCCCTTTGCCATGGTCCTGGACAGGAAAGTTAAATAAAAAATAGGAAAGAATAGGGAAAAAGTAAATAAAATAAAAGAGGTAAAAAAAAGTAGTTTTTAAAGTAACGAAAAGTTGAAAAAAACACAAAATATAGATGTAGAAAAATAGAGGGATAGATAATGAGTAAAAAAGATTAAAAAAAAGTTCAAAGAAACAAAGGATTGGAAAGATTAGGGGAGGATTGAAAAAGCATGCCAGAACCATAGCAATGAATGAAAAACAAGATGGCCGCGGGTAAGTTCGTGCAATATTTCCCCTGTGAGCACGCAAAAACGAACTTAAACACGTAATTGCGCCCCGCACGTAGGAAATGTCACACACGAGCATAAAACGAGCGCCCGGAAATGGAAATATGCAACGCGAACACTGAAAACAAGATGGCCGCGCCCATGTAAGACCGCATGGGTAACTTCGCAGTCGGCGCTCTGAAAAAAACACCGCGAACACGCAAAGCACCCAGCAAACACTCAAAAATAAAAAAATCCACAAATTCGCAGATTTTGCGGACCGCAAATTCTCTTCCACGCGAATTTCGCCCATACTTATTTAATTCCTCCAGCCCGGTCAGTACCTGGTTGACCAGCCTCTGGAATGTGGCAGGGGGGTTCTTCAACCCAAAGGGCATGACTCGGAATTGGAAGTGCCCCTCTGGCGTCGAGAATACAGACCTCTCTTTGGCCCCCTCAGTTAAGGCAATCTGCCAGTACCCAGAAGTTAAATCAAAAGCACTGAGGTACTGGGCAGCTTCCAACCGATCCATGAACTCATAAGCTCTGGGGATGGGGTGTGCGTTAGTCTTGTTGACCACATTGAGCCCAGGTTGTCCACACAAAAGTGGCAGCGGGCACAGCAGCTTTTGGCACAAAGACCAGTGAGCTAGCCCAGGGGCAGCAGGAGGGCTCAATTACCCCTATCAACATCATGGAAACCTCTTCCTTGATGCTGGCCCTGACCTTGTCAGCTACCCTGTAAAATTTCTGTTTCACGGGTAAACTATCTTCAGTGTCCACATCATGGACGCACCAATTGGTGACACCTGGAGTCAGGGAGAACAGGGAGGCAAACTGACCCAACACTTGGCGACAGTCCCTCTGCTGCTCTCGGGTCAGGGTGGGCGAGAGGACCACACAATCGACTGACCCGTCTTGCTCCTTGGCTGCCAGGAGGTCAGGAAGAAGGGTCACTTACCTCTTCCATTCCAGCATCTGTAGCCAGGAGCATTGTCACATCAGAACTCTCAAAGTGGGGTTTGAGGTGGTTCACATGCAAGACCCTCTGGGGCTGCCTGGGAGTCTTCAAGTTAACCAGGTAGGTTACTTCGCTCTTGCACTCCACCACCTCATATGGCCAAGTCCACTTGTCTTGGAGCGCACAAGGCTCCACTTGCACCATCACCCACACTTTCTGACCAGGTTGAAATTTGACCAGAGTGGTATTCTGGTCGTACCATCTTTTCATTTCTTCCTGGCTAGCTTCTAGTTTCTCCTGAGCGAGTTTCCTGATGCGTTGTATCTGGTTGCGGAAGGCCAGCACATAGCTGGACACATCCTGTGGGGTTTTCCCGCGGGATTTCTCCCACCCCTCCTTCACCAGTGTGAAATGTCCTCTAACAGGGAGGCCATACAGAAGTTCAAAGGAACTGAACCCTAAGGACTTCTGAGGCACCTCCCTGTAGGTAAACAACAGGCATGGTAGAAAGACATCCCACTTATGTCTCATGGGCTCGGCTAGGCCCATAATCATACCTTTCAGGGTGCAGTTGAACCTTTCAACCAACCCATTTCCTTGAGGGTGGTAAGGAGTGGTGAACTTATAAGTTACCCCACACTCCTCCCACAAAGACTTCATGTGCCTAGAGATGAAGTTGGTACCCCAGTCGGAGACCACCTCTCTGGGGAACCCCAGACAGGAAAAGATCCCCATCAATCCACTGCCCACCGCAGGGCTGTGATTGTCCAGAAAGGGACAGCTTCCGGGTACCGGGTGGCATGGTCCACCAAGACCAAGATGAGCCTGTTGCCTAAGGCTGTTTTGGAGTCCAGTGGCCCCACAATGTTGATGCCCACCCTTGCGAAAGGGGTGCTCACCACAGGAAAGGGTTGGAGGGGTGCCTTGCACTCCCTTCTGCTCTTGCCACTCGCCTGGCATGTCTGGCAAGACCTACAGAATGTCCTGATGTGCTTCTTCATCTGGGGCCAGAAGAAGTGGGTGAAAAGCCTTTGGAAGGTCTTATCTTGCCCCAGATGTCCTGCGAGAGCCACGTCATGAGCCAGGCCCATTAGGAAGTTCCCGAAGCTCTCGGGTACCACCAGCACATGGGTTCAGCGAACTTAGGCTCACAATATAGCAACTAATCCTCCCAGTAAATGAGATGATCCTTGGACTCTCCACCTGCTGCCGCACACCAATGAGGAAAGGGCACTCCTTCTGGGCCTTGCAGAATTCCTAATCATACTTACCAGTAACTTTAATTTCCTTCCATAGGCTAACATTGACTGGTTTCACTTGGAAATTCTTCTAAGTGTGGAGTTTTGGAAGTTTAAAATATTCACCTTAAATCATCCAAACAACAAATTCTGATTTACTCACTCACCTGTTATCAAGAGAGAGCCTAGTGCTGCATCTTTTAGCCCAGCACTGACCTTGAAAAGTAATTCTAACCGTACTTATCAGTAACTTGAATTTCCTTCCATAGGAATCCATTGTCTGGTTTTCACCAGAAAAGTTTCTAAGTGTCTATTTTCACAAACTACAAATATTCCTTAAAAAATGCATGTATGACTTAAACGCATTCTTTCAACTGTTAACAGGAGGTGCACCAGTGCTGGATCCAGGATCCACCACTGAGTAAGAAAAAGTAACGATAACATTACTTACCTGCTAAATTAATTTTGTTCCATAGGCTAACATTGACTGGTTACACTTGGAAATTCTTCTAAGTGTGAAGTTTTGGAACTTTGAAATATTCCTATAAAATCAACCGAACTACGAATTCTGATTTACTCACCTGTTATCAGGAGAGACCTCAGTGCTGCATCTTTGAACCCAGTACTGATCCTGAAAAGTAATTCTAACCATACTTACCAATAACTCGAATTTCCTTCTATAGGCTAACATTGACTAGTTTCACTTGGAAATTCTTCTAAGTGTGGAGTTTTGGAACTTTAAAATATTCACCTAAAATCATCCGAGCAACGGATGCTGATTTATTCACCTGTTATTAGGTGAGAAACCAGTGCTGCATCTTTTAGCCCAGCACTGACACTGAAAAGTAATTCTAACCGAAATAACCAGTAACTTATATTTCCTTCCATAGGAACCCATTGTCTGGTTTTCACCAGAAAACTTTCTAAGTGTCATTTGCACAAACTACAAATATTACTTAAAAATCACCCGTATGACTTAAACGCATTCTTTCAACTATTTACAGAAGATGCACTAGTGATGGATCTAGGATCCACCACTGAGTAAGAAAAAGTAACGATAACACTACTTACCTTCTAAGTGAATTTTATCCCATGGGATAAAGTTGCTGATTCTATGTGAAAAAAATTCTGTCATCTTTTAAAATACATAATATTCCTTAAAAATCACTACTGTAACCAACACGCTTTTACTCATCTATTTATAGGAGATGTCCCAGGACTGAATCTAGGATCCAGTTCTGTGGTTAGAAAAGTAATCCATAAAGTAACTAATTGCATTTAACTAGAAATTCATATTGAGCTCATTGTTGCATTGTGTTTGAATTTGTGTTGCCTATTAAACAACTGTAACTACTGTACGTAAAAGTATATAGCCTATTTGCAAAGTATTTAAACTAAAGTAATTCATTCTGAGAAAGTATATTTTGTAATGTAATGTATAATGTAATTATAATGTAATTTAAAAAGTAAAATATCTAAAAATAGTTTTAAAAAATTTAGTAAATCAATATTAAAGAAAAATATATACCAATTAATACATTTAAAAATTGTCATTTACAAAGCCTTTGAAATTCACTGAAAAAAAACATAGGTTTCAGATATGTTATAGTTAGGAATTAGCATTTAAAAACCTTTGAAGGAGGAGGAGCTTAGCGCGCATCCAAGATGGTCGCGTAAGCTGAGAGCTCCCGAAACCCTCGCCGCCTCCTATATCTATCCTGTCATGGATCCTGTTTCTAACAACAGGTTATTTTAGCTGTAACTCTCCTGACCTATATGGCCTTTTTCAAAATTTGAATAGGATGCCGGACACCTGAAATACTCCGTCCTGAAGCCTGAAGGCCTACACCGTGAGATATCCAGGGACTCGAGCATCCGAGACACCCCGGGGTAGTTGAACAAAACGGCGGATGGAAGGAGATAGCTACCCGAGGTCTACTTTCGGTTTCGATTTTCCTGCCCACGACGGCTGAAAGACAACTGTCCCCTGATCTAGCCGGCCCATGAGCTCACTTGCTTAATTGCTCTTCGCCGGCGCCCTGCATTTAGATTTTTCGCCGTTTCTCTCCGTGGGGAGCCATTTACACCAGGTCCCAAAAGCCCCTTAGGGGCGCGCAGCCCAACATGGCGGGCAAGCCTGACAGCGACAAACGGACGACCAAGAACACGTCTCTGGGTGGCATTCCACCATTATGGACCGATTTGCGTGCCTCAAGGGTTCTCCCAGCGGAACAGGCAAAACTTCGGAGGACCCTGGTGGTCGCCCCCCTGAAATGGAGGAGCTGACTCTTCGAGATGTGATGGGCGCCATTGCGAGCATGAAGTCATCCATGGGCCAACAATATGAAACTTTGGCCGCCAAGATTGACACAGTGGCTGTGGATGTCAGTTTGATTAGGGCGGACTTGGCTGAGACCAACGAGAGAGTCAAGTCACTGCCAGTCTCACCACCGACGTTTCCGATCTCCAGACAGAGGTCCGGACCTTACTAACCGCGAGTGAACAGTTTGCCCACCGGCTCGAGGATTTTGAAAGCCGCGCTAGGCGCAATAATGTTCGCATAGTCGGAGTTCCGGAGTCCTCAGCCGATCAATCGACGGACCTTCGATCGATGTTTTTGGAGTCCAGGGAGAGGGGTTCACTTCCCCGAGACCAGAGATTGGCGTCTATCGCCGTAATACATAAGGAGGGGAAGCCCTGTGAGTTGTGTACCTCCTATACACCCATTTCACTTCTTAATGCCGAACCCAAGATCCTGGCATAACTGTTAACGAATCGATTGATTAAAGTGATTGAGGACCTGGTGCACCCAGATCAATCTGGCTTTATTCCAACCCGCAACACTGCGTTGAACCTACGTCGTCTGCACAGCGTTCTGGCGAGGGCGGAGACGTTGCGTGAACCGGCCATTTTGGTTTCTCTCGATGCCACCATGGCATTTGATACAGTGGAATGGCCGTACCTATGGACGGCTCTCACGAAGTTTGGCTTCGGACCGGTATTCATTAGCTGGGTCCGGCTACTTTATGAGGAGCCCCTGGCTCAGGTGGTCGTTAATGGTAGGGTCTCGGCTTCTTTTGTCCTCGGGAGAGGTACGCGACAAGGGTGCCCCCTGTCCCCGCTGCTTTTTGCTTTGGCTTTGGAACCCCTGGCCGCATGGTTGCGGTGGGAATCATCACTTAAGGGTATCAGATGGACCCACGACTTTGAAGACCGTATCTCCTTGTATGCGGACGACATAAAAAACTGTTAGTGACAGGAGGCTGAAAAATTCCCATCAGACCACCCATGTGGTGGAGTTTGCGTCACGTGGGAACTCATGATCATGCCATCCCAAGACCGACCAAATAGTGCCGGTACCGGAATAGATATCCAAAAATTATCATTATGTGCATCCTAAAGTGATGTGAAATGAAAAAGTGCAGTGCTCAAAAAAATATACATGATAATTAAAATTGGCTACCCGGACTACAAAGGACGTGTAAACTAGAAGTCCGAGTGTCAAAGATTAAAAACACGCTAGGTAGTGAAAACTACTCTATGGCGCTAGGCAGTGTGGTCGACATGTTTCAGCCTTAAGGGCATCTGACCCGGCTTTCTTCAGGACCTTTGATAACAATTATAGCTACTGCAATTACAAATAAGATGTCATGGTGAAAGAAATGCACTGACAAACATGTACTAAAGAAGTTACATCAGAAATTTGAAATACTTAATTGTCCACTGGAAGGGAAGTGAAAAATCTTCTTCCTATCAAAAGAGAACCAGAAAGACAATATGTCATGTAACCCCAAGTACCACATAAACACCATAACGCACACACAGAGAGACAATACAGACACACCTGCATGAATAATTTACATTCTGCATTTGAGAAAAGCATGATAGCTTAATCACATTGAGGAATTTCCTCACGGTGATACTCACCCAGCTTTGTGTGGGTGATGGCCTCACCTCACCCGGCAACCGCTCGGGAGTATGAGGCCCCGCTCTGTAGTGTAGAAAAAAGCATAGTAAGCACACAACTTTACCTTGCCTAGCCAATTGCCCTACACTTAAAATCCAACAAACGTGTGATAGTTACCCATCTGCCTAGCTCAACACCGAAAACCATCCAAAATTACACGGAGGGTGTGGGAATCTCACGTTAATTATTGTTATTTTTGTTGTGAAGCAATGTCCAGATATCAATAGGTACCTCTGGGTAACTCTATTTGAACTGATGTATTACCAACCATAACCTTTTGTATAAACAAGTTGGCTGGTTATATGGTGGCTATGTTAACATTCACCCTTAGATGGCTATCTGAGCCTATCTCAAATGCTGAAAAATATCAGGGAGCAAGGGCACCACCCCAACAAGGAGTGGTGGGGGCGAGGGGCCATATTGGCTCTCCTATCTATGTCTGACTCAGTAGCAAAACCTCCTAAACAAAGCTGCAATATAGACAGGTCGGGCCCTGACCGTCTTACCTGTCCGTCGGTGCCACAGAACTAATGGCGAGCGGAAGTGGAGGTGAGCTACAGCAAGGTTGCTCCTCCTTAAGTAAACTCCCCTAGTGAGGAAACGAGTCCTCTCAGCTGTACCGCGTAGGCAGGAAAGCGCCAGTTTCACGGGAAGAACTGCTCGCTAGTCGCGCATGCGCAGAGAGGTGGCAAAAACTAATCTCTCGCGCATGCGCAAAACAGCAGTACACGCAAACCTCCGAGCCACAGCTAAAGAAAGGCAGTTTAGCCGTGTGATATTTAATATAAATTGTCGATTAGACAGTCTACTTGTTGATGGAAGTATTGTGGAAATTTTTTTTAGTGGTTTCCTTAGATATGAACGATGCTCAGGACAGGTATATTACCCTAGGAGAGATTTTGTGAAATGAGTTTAACAGATCACACTGAATCGAGTTCAGCTGCCAAGTGACACATCACCGATATTAGATGAAGTGGAACATTATGTTCCATTGCTTGTGTCAGGCGTTAGGTAAATGATGTGCTCATATATCAGTGAGGGGACATGGTCTGAGAGCCCATGTCGAACAGGGAGACTTATGTCAGGGGGACTGACTTATCATGAGGAGGAGAAAAACTATAATGTCTGGACTAAATTTCAGGCTGCTGATTTGGGCACATATGTCATCATGTGTCCTGCTGTAATCCAAAGAGATATGCAACCCAACGAGTGGTGCTGAAAAATGATGAAAAACAGTGATGGCAGACAGAAGGGCAACACGTACAATTATTATCAACAAGTAGACTGTCTAATCGACAATTTATATTAAATATCACACGGCTAAACTGCCTTTCTTTAGCTGTGGCTCGGAGGTTTGCGTGTACTGCTGTTTTGCGCATGCGCGAGAGATTAGTTTTTGCCACCTCTCTGCGCATGCGCGACTAGCGAGCAGTTCTTCCCGTGAAACTGGCGCTTTCCTGCCTACGCGGTACAGCTGAGAGGACTCGTTTCCTCACTAGGGGAGTTTACTTAAGGAGGAGCAACCTTGCTGTAGCTCACCTCCACTTCCGCTCGCCATTAGTTCTGTGGCACCGACGGACAGGTAAGACGGTCAGGGCCCGACCTGTCTATATTGCAGCTTTGTTTAGGAGGTTTTGCTACTGAGTCAGACATAGATAGGAGAGCCAATATGGCCCCTCGCCCCCACCACTCCTTGTTGGGGTGGTGCCCTTGCTCCCTGATATTTTTCAGCATTTGAGATAGGCTCAGATAGCCATCTAAGGGTGAATGTTAACATAGCCACCATATAACCAGTCAACTTGTTTATACAAAAGGTTATGGTTGGTAATACATCAGTTCAAATAGAGTTACCCAGAGGTACCTATTGATATCTGGACATTGCTTCACAACAAAAATAACAATAATTAACGTGAGATTCCCACACCCTCCGTGTAATTTTGGATGGTTTTCGGTGTTGAGCTAGGCAGATGGGTAACTATCACACGTTTGTTGGATTTTAAGTGTAGGGCAATTGGCTAGGCAAGGTAAAGTTGTGTGCTTACTATGCTTTTTTCTACACTACAGAGCGGGGCCTCATACTCCCGAGCGGTTGCCGGGTGAGGTGAGGCCATCACCCACACAAAGCTGGGTGAGTATCACCGTGAGGAAATTCCTCAATGTGATTAAGCTATCATGCTTTTCTCAAATGCAGAATGTAAATTATTCATGCAGGTGTGTCTGTATTGTCTCTCTGTGTGTGCGTTATGGTGTTTATGTGGTACTTGGGGTTACATGACATATTGTCTTTCTGGTTCTCTTTTGATAGGAAGAAGATTTTTCACTTCCCTTCCAGTGGACAATTAAGTATTTCAAATTTCTGATGTAACTTCTTTAGTACATGTTTGTCAGTGCATTTCTTTCACCATGACATCTTATTTGTAATTGCAGTAGCTATAATTGTTATCAAAGGTCCTGAAGAAAGCCGGGTCAGATGCCCTTAAGGCTGAAACATGTCGACCACACTGCCTAGCGCCATAGAGTAGTTTTCACTACCTAGCGTGTTTTTAATCTTTGACACTCGGACTTCTAGTTTACACGTCCTTTGTAGTCCGGGTAGCCAATTTTAATTATCATGTATATTTTTTTGAGCACTGCACTTTTTCATTTCACATCACTTTAGGATGCACATAATGATAATTTTTGGATATCTATTCCGGTACCGGCACTATTTGGTCGGTCTTGGGATGGCATGATCATGAGTTCCCACGTGACGCAAACTCCACCACATGGGTGGTCTGATGGGAATTTTTCAGCCTCCTGTCACTAACAGTTTTTTATGTCTACACCCTTTGTTTCACGTACGCACCTGTAGCACCGCGCGGCGGCTATTGCAGACACACACTTCTTCCAGACTTGATCTGCTCTTTTGTGCTTTGTATCTAGATATAGGGGAGCGAGCAGACAGGTCATAAAACAGTCCCCCTGACCCTCCACACACCCTTTTTGTTTCTCTGTACTGTTTGATGTCCTTAGCTCCTTTGGTAAGAACTCTGGTCTAGTGATCACCTGGAGTAAGTCCTGTGTCTACTCGCTCACGGATGATACACCTCTCGTGCCGCGCAATTGCCCAATACAAATCTCGCACTCTGGCTTCAAGTATTTGGGTATATACATCTTGCGTGTCCCTGTCGTTAGGTATCAGCGTAACTTACTCCCCCCGCTTCTTCGTTTGAAAGCCGATGTAAAAGCTTGGTGTAGGCTGCCACTGTCCCTGGTGGGCAGGGCAGCTCTCTTCAAAATGATGTCCCTGCCTAGATTTTTGTATGCACTCCAAAACACTCTTGACCTTGTGCCCTCCAGCTATTTCCATGAGAGCCTCCAAAGAAAATTGTTGTGGACCGGACGTCCCCGGATTGCCCTGGCTAAGCTCACACTGCCTTGGTACGATGGCGGCATAGCGTTGCCTGATATCAGGCGTTACTACTGGGCCTCCCAACTGTACGCGGTCAATCATGCACTATATGGCCCAGTTTCTAACCTGGCCTTTGCCATGGATAAATGGTTACTTCCGGGCGGGAATTACTACAGGGCACTTTATTCCAGGCGGTCGGATAAGACGTTAACGGGACCCACCAAGGTGGCGGTGTGGATCTGGTCTAGTGCTAATGCAGCTATGGGCTGATCGGACACTGTCACTCGAACGACTCCACTTTATGTCTCTGAGACGTTAGGCAATTTGTGGACCACCAAGGGCTTTGAGAAATGGGACCTAATTGGTATCAGCAAGGTGGGGGATCTTAGGCAGAAAGATAGGATAAAGACTTTTGATGAGCTAAAAATTGAATATACACTTAGTGATCGGAATACTTCCGGTACTTACAGATCCGGCACGCCATTGGCTCGGTCTTCCCGATACGCACCCTCATTCCGGAATCCTCACCCCTGGAAGACAGGGTGCTCGACGGTCACGTCCCGGACAGTACAATCTCTCTTATATATAAGAAACTGATAAATGACCGGACAGACCTTCTTCTACAGCTGTGTGAGGCCTGGACCAGCGATGGACTGGAACTAGACGATGAGGATTGGCAGGCAGTGATATCCTCCCCGAAGGAGGTGGCAATCCCGGCCCGTCTGTGACTGGTGCAATTGAAAATCCTGCACCGCGTGTATGTGACAGGCCCTCGATAGTTACGTATGGGATACTCTGTGGATGGACTGTGTAAGGGTGGGTGTGGAATGATGGGTACCTTCCTCCATATTCTGTGGGAATGTCCCGAGGTAGTATCCTTTTGGAACCGTGTGCATGACGTCATGGAAGAAGTAACAGGTGTTTCGATCTTGCCTGAGGCCCGTAGGTGTCTTCTGAATATGTGGGAGCCCAACATATACAACGTGGCTCAGACACAATGGGCCACTTTAGGGAATATGGTTGCCAAGCGTGACATTGCACAACTTTGGGGATCCTCGAGGGCACCTAGTCTGTCAGCCTGGTCAAGAAACATGGACTGGTGCATGTTTCGAGAAAAAACGGTCTATGTTGCCCGGGGTAGACCTAAGAAGTGGGGGAGGATATGGAATCAGTGGAACCAGTATCGCGGAGAGATCTGTACTCCCCCCTTTGTGAATCCACCGGAGGTGTTGCAATCCCCTTAGCCAGATGTTCCTTCTGGTCTTGATTTTTGTCAATGCACAGATTGCTTGCTCTCTTCCCCCCCTTTTTTCCCTATAGCTTTTTAGCTTCAATTGCTGCCGCATAAGATCCTTTTAGATGCGGTTCTCCCCCTCCCAGAGGAACACTCGTGTGTAAGCTTTCGTTTTGCCTCGACTGTTAATTACATTTTTCTTTTCTCTTTGGTTTGTTTGTTTCTCTAAAAAACATAAAAGAAAAAGACCTTATTTCTCCTGTGCTTAAAAATACATTGCTACAACATGTTTGCACAATCGCCGGGTAGCCGGCTGAAGCGCTGTGTAACTGACTTATCCTGTACACTTGTTGATAATGGTGACAGCTGACTCGGGGGGTTATATGCTTGTTACTGTATAACCATAACTGTCAATAAAGGTTTTTGAAAAAAAAAAAGAAAAACCTTTGAAATACACTGAAAACCATAGGTTTCAGGTGTGTTATAGTTAGCTGGCCATTTCTGGTTTTGGGAAGCCGAGTGCAATCCTTGTCTGGCTAGGCAGGCAGTCTGAAATGTCTTTAGATCCACTAAGTTCAGGCCTCCTTGTTCTTTTCTCAGTCTAAGTTTTGGTACTGCTATTCTGTTTTTTTTGCCTCTCCAGATGAATTTGTTTATTGCTTGATCTATCTTCTTGTGGAAGTCGTCAGTCATTGTTAAGGGGAGCATGCTAGCCAAATAGTTAGCTATGGAGTAACCATCATTTTAACTGTCTCTATCCTTCCCCACCAGTTATTAAATTTGGGTGACCAGTTTTCCACCATGTCTCTTATCTTTGTCAGTGTCCTTTTTTTGTTTAGGTCTAGGGTGATCTTTAGGTCTCTACCAAAGTTGATACCTAGGTATTTAATAGATTGTGTTTGCCACACTAGCCCTGAGTTCCCTAGTACATCTTTAGTTGTGTGAATGTGCATGGGCATGCATTCTGATTTGTCTTGGTTTAATGTGTATCCTGAGTGAGAGGCATAGGTGTCAATGATGGTCATGAGTGCAGGTATGGATGCTGTGGGATCCTCTGTTATTATCAGTAGGTCGTCTGCGCAGGCCGCTCGTTTGGCAGTGGTTTTGTTGATGGAGATGCCTGCTATGCTTTCGTTGCTGATAATATCGTTGATTAGGGGTTATAGAACCAGTAGGAACAGCAGTGGGGATAGGGGGCACCCTTGCCTGGTCCCTCTTTGGAGGTCAAACGGGGCTGAGGTTGTGCCGTTAATGGCAATCTGTGCTTTCAGGCTTTTGTACATGGCCATGACTCTCCTGGCAAACGTTTCTCCTAGATTATATGCTTGCAGGCATTCCTTTAAGAACTGCCATGACACCCTGTCGAACGCTTTCTCTGCGTCAAGCGCAATTTCGACTACTGGTTTTTGGGTTTGTGCGCAATGTAGCCCTAGAAAAAGCTATTCTAGACAACAATGACCCCCTAACCCTCCTCACATCCAACAAACTGACAATGAAGAGTAACCCGATATTCAAGGCAACCAGATAGGCCCTCCTCAAACTAGACCAGAAACTTGAAGTAAGCGTTAGGAACTCGAAATGGATAGCACTATGGAATAACCTTGAAATAAGATACAGAGGGAAAACCCTAGAAATAAAAACATGGAGAGCTCTAGGCATCTCTCACCCAGCACACCTAGAAGAAGCTGGCAGTCCCCTCACTTTCAACAACTTAAAGGGAAGGTTCGAACTCTCAGAAGCGGAGCTATAAACCTTTCTGTCCATTAAGACAGCAATCACAAAGGCAAACCTCAGCAGCCTAACCCCCTCAATTTTCAAATTCACAGAAAACCTAAACAAAGCGGGGCACCACATATCTCACATATACAAACTCCGCCAACCAACCACCTCAAAACTCAATGACAAAAACATAAAATACTGGGAAACCCAGATAGGCAGAACCCTCACAGAACAGGAACTGATATCCTTGTGGACCTCCACTTCGCATAATATAATTTCACCAGTACTAGCACAGAGCAAATTCTGGCTACTGCACCAGGCACACTGGACCCCAACCAAGCTGGCAAAACTTAACCTCAGAGAAAACAACCAATGCTGAAACTGCAATAAGGCAACAGGGGACCTTGCCCATCTAATATTCCAGTGTAGCAAGGTCAATGAATTCTGGAAGAAAGTCTTCGACTTCATCAACCAAACGTTAGGCTGCAACCTTAATAGAGAGTTCCACACTCTGACAAGAGCCCTCTTTAACACCAAGATCACCACACAGCAAGACAGGAACCTTCTAGACTTTCTCCTAACAAGCGCCATAAAGGTTATACTGTCCAAATGGAAGAACACCGCCTAAGCGACATTTAAGGGGTGGATAAACTGGGTGACATTCCTGAGAGGGGCAGACAACACAGCACTGAGAAATACTCCATGGAGGAAACCAACCAGACAGATGTGGGCATCGCTAGACACAGCGCTCTAGACCATTCAAACCGCCTTAGGCAACGTGTACGTCAGAGGAAGTACCAGGCAGGATGTAGTACGCCGATCACCAACAAACTGCCAACACCTATATGTTACATGTTTTTATGTTATATGTGTATGACGAAGTATAGCGCCGCCAGAGCCATACCAGGAGTATGTTTACAATGATAACCAGCACAACGGACTTGTACTAAACACCCGAGGATGATGAAGTTCACCCACGTAAAATGAGCCATGCAATTTATCGGCACAGTGCTCTATGTGCAAGTAATGCTATATATGTTCATAGTTCTGTGTACACCGTGTCAATGTAAAAGTCAATATAAATATTTCACAAGAAAAAAAAATAGTTAGCTGGACATTTCACTAGTACAAAACCATAGAAATTCCTCTGTTATAGTTAGTTCTATTAACTATAGCTCGCGCGCCTATAATCCGCTGCTGATGATGTCACATATTACATCATACGTGACATGGTCAGTGATATCACTGATGACATCACTGATGACATCTCAAATTACATCACTGATGACATCACTGATGACATTATCCAGTGAATGTGGTTTGCTTCCATATTTAAATAAGTATTACATATAAAGCAATCTGCACCGAAGACTGAGCGGATGTATAAGTGTCTGGATGGAGGATTTAATAGCACTGTGATTGGGTGTCTAAGTGACTAATTTAAAGTGTCTCACTAAATATATGGGATAGTGATTGAACTGTGTGAATATCTGTTTCACTGTTTCTGTTGTTGTTTAAACTACTACATAAGTTGGTTACTAGCTATGTGAAAGTCTATATTAGTATTAATTATTTAAGTGAGTATTTGTGTGGCATAGTGAATGTGTGTGTGGTTGGGTGGGAGGTGTGTGACTGTCCAAAGATGTGTAAATAGTTGATATAGTAGGTATATGAGGTTAAGACTGCACGTGGAAACACTTGTTTGGGTGAGTGAATCTCTGTATGGGTATTTTTTTCAGTGAAGTTCTAAGGTTTTTTCAAATACTGTTTCCTAACAATAACATCCCTGTAACCTTTGATTTTTTCAGTGAACATATATAAATATATATATATATATATATATATATATATATATATATATATATATATATATATTCACTGAAAAAACCATAGGTTTCAGAGACGTTATAGTTAGAAATGAGCATTTAAAAAAGCTTCAAAATTCACTGAAAAAACCATAGGTTTCAGAGACATTATAGTTAAAAATTAGCATTTAAAAAACATTAGAAATTCACAGAAAAAAACATAGGTTTCAGGGGTATTATAGTTAGCTGGACATTTCACTAGTACAAAACCATAGAAATTCCTCTGTTATAGTTAGTTCTTCTAACTATGACTCACACACCCGCAATGCACTGCTGATGATGTCACATATTACATCATTCATGACATGGTCAGTGACATAATTGATGACATCACTGATGACACCTCAAATGACAT
Organism: Lissotriton vulgaris; assembly: GCF_964263255.1. Lineage (NCBI taxonomy): Eukaryota > Metazoa > Chordata > Amphibia > Caudata > Salamandridae > Lissotriton > Lissotriton vulgaris. The sequence goes on along the minus strand of NW_028248260.1, from coordinate 18,640 downwards.
CACTGATGACATCATCCAGTCACTGTGGTTTAGTTTGAAATTTAAATATGTATTATATATATATATACCAATCTATATTGCAGATTGAGTGGATATATAACTGTCTGGATGGAGGATTTAGTAGCTATCTGACCATCTGTTTAAGTGAGTAATTAAAAGTGTCTCACTTAATACATGTATTAGTAACTAAACTGTATGAATGTGTGCATCACTGTCTCTGTTGTTGTGTAACATGCTGCATCAGTTGGTCACTAACTACATGAGTGTGTATATTAGTTGTTGATTAGTTGGGTGAGTATTTGTATGGGACACTGAGTTTGTGTGTGGTTGGATGGGATGTGTGTAACTCTATGCATAGATGTATGAATGGTTGATTGACTAGGTGTATAGGTTTAATAGTGCATGTGGAAATAGTTGTTTGGGTGACTGAGTATATTTATTTGTGTGTTGGTGAGCGAATATATGTTTTAGTTGTACATCTTCAACAAAGTAAAAAAATAAAAGGCATTGTATGTGAGAGTTGGTGTAAATAAATAAGTATATGTAAGAGTCAGTGATTGTGAGAGTAACTATATGAATGAGGGTATGATTTTAATGGTGATTTTTTAACATATTAACTATGAGTTACTATGTGTTTGAATAAATTGCGAATATTGACCATCTCTGTTCTCTCTTAACCGCTACGACCTCGTCAGTCTCAGAGTCGAATCACACACAGGCTGTAAACCTTAAGTTATGGCTTGAGTCCGCATGTGATCGAGTTGCCCCTTTTAAGCTTATAAAGACTATTAGACCTCATGACGCACAGTGATGGTTTTCTGCTGATCTCAAGACTAAAAAGCTGGCACTGAGACAACAGAACGCAGATGGAGACTTTACTATCATATAGCTGATAAGAACAGTTTTATCAACCTGCTGAAAGAATACAAAAACTCTATTCTTCAAACCAAAACTGATTATTTCTCCAAGAAAGTCTTAAATTCAGCTAGTAAAACTAATGAAATCTTCTCAATAGTCAATGAGCTTTCCAAACCTGACAGAATTGTACCGAAACCAACCCCTTCACAATTTATTTATGATTCTCTCAATTCATATATTATGGAGAAAATCACTACCATTAATGCTAGTATTCCGACCTCCACTACTCCTGTTAACGCTCTTAATATCTGTGGTTTCTCGCCTCAGCTGACCCTGATTCCCACTATTCCTTTGGAGACCTTTCTGGGTTTACTTAAGAGAGTTAACTATGGCTCCCCGATGGATTGTTGTCCTCCTCATGTACTCCAGGAAGTCTTTTCCAAATGCCCAGACCCTCCACTCTCTCTTCTCAATAAGTCACTTTAATCGGGCATAGTTCCTGACCTCTTTAAAAGTGCTGTAATCATTCCCATTTTGAAAAAGCCAGGTGCGGACCGTTCTATTCTTGGTAATTACCACCCCAACTCATTACTACCTTACCTTGGTAAGGTTTTAGAGGGATATGTCTCAACTCAAGTAAGTACATTTATTGAACAGTCTCATGCCTTGGACCACCACCAGGCCAGATTATGACCCTCTCCCTCCACAGAATCTGTCATTCTGACAGTTATGGACGACCTCAGAGGGGGCACAGATAGAAGACTCACCCAGACCCTGGTTCTCCTGGATTTGTCAGCAGCTTTTGACACGGTCGATCATAACATTCTGATTGACCATGTCAGCAATGCCGGGGTCCAGGGCCTGGCCCTAAAGCAGCTCTTCTCTTTTCTCAGTAACCGGTTTCAATTGGTACGTCTTGCTAACTTCTTCTCAAAGAAGATGAAACTATCTTGTGGAGTACCCCAGGGCTCATCCCTCTCCCCACTTCTTTTTAATTGGTACCATCTTCCTCTAATTTCCTATCTTCAGGAAAGGAAAGCTGTGACATATAACAATGCGGATGACCTCCAATTACTTTTTGACATTAATCTCCATCCATCTTCTGTGTCTCATTTTCAAGTCACCATGATTTTTATAAGCGAGTCGATGAATGAAAATCAACTGAAGCTCAGCCCTGATAAAACTGAGCTGATCCTCACTGGTGGACGTGCTAACCCATGGAACTCCAAGTTTTGGCCATCTACCTTAGGCAACCCACCCATCCCGGCTAGCTCAGCCAAGAGTTTGGGTATAGTGGTAAGCAATGATCTATCAATGAAAGCTTAGATCAGCTCGGTGGTTTCTGCTGGTATTTTTCAATTACGCAGAATTAAGAAGATTAGCAGATTTCTGTCTCAGGAAGCTCTGACCTTAGTGATCCTGGCCATGGTCATCTCCCGACTGGACTATTCCAACTCCCTTTATATAGGCATCCCAGCTCACCAACTTACACACCTTCAGCTAGTCCAGAATCAGGCTGCCAGATTGATCTCCCATCAACCTAAATGGCACCGTGTATGGCCCCTGATGAAAAGCCTTCACTGTCTCCCTGTGGCCATGCGTGGCCTTTTCAAGATGGGATGCACGATTTTTAAAGCTCTCTATGGTACAAGCCCAGCTTTTATTTTGGCCAAGATCCTACGCTATGTCCCCACTTATAATTTACGATCTTCCCACTTGAATCTGCGAGTCACCCCATCTTTAAATGCAAGAAACATGGAAGCTCTCGATTTGCAGTTTTAGCCCCTCAGTTTTGGAACTCGCTCCCGATGGAGCTAAGGGCAGCCACCTCCTATGCATCGTTCAGAAAACAGCTGAAGACATGGCTGTTTCATCAGGCATATGATAACTAGGTCTCCTCCCTGTATTGCTGCTTCATGTCTCCCTGAGTGCCAAGAAGCCATTGGTGAACGAGCGCTTGATACGTTCATTTTTTACCATAACATAACAAATGAGATGTTGTGTGTATAATTGTGTAAGTGAGTAAATGTAAGTGTGATTATTTTTTTCATGAGTGAGTAGGATGACTGCATAACCGACTAAGATAACTGCTGATTTGCGAATGTGTCTATATATGTGTATAAGTGCATTAGATAGTGTTCTATTAATTAGTGACTGCATGTATAAGTGATTCTATTGTAGAATGGGTAGTTGTGTGTGTAGACTTAGGAATCAGTGAGTGGGTATGTAGTAACTAGTATTGGTGTGTCAATGGTTTCAAATATGGTACTCTGTATTTTACAATGAGTGATGAAAGGTTATACTAGTGTATGATGAGGTGTAGCAGATTGTCATGTGGATGATGTCATCAGTGATGTCATCCGTGATGTCATTTGAGATGTCATCAGTGATGTCATCAGTGATGTCACTGACCATGACATGAATGATATATATTTATATATAAAATACATATTTAAATTTCAAACTAAACCACATTGACTGGATGATGTCTTCAGTGATGTCATTTGAGATGTCATCAGTGATGTCATCAATAATATCACTGACCATGTCATGAATGATGTAATATGTGACATCTTCAGCAGTGCATTGCGGGTGCACGAGTTATAGTTAGCAGAACTAACTATAACGGAGCAATTTATATGGTTTTGTACGAGTGAAATGTCCAGCTAACTATAACACCCCTGAAACCTATGTTTTTTTCACTGAATTTCTAAGGTTTTTAAAATGCTAATTTCTATCTATACCGTCTCTGAAACATATGTTTTTTTCAGTGAATTTCAAAGCTTTTTTAAATGCTAATTTCTAACTATAACGTCTCTGAAACATATGGTTTTTTCAGTGAATTTCAAAGGTTTTTTAAATGCTAATTTTTAAGTGTAATAGTAGTTACACCTTTTTTTGTACTGATTTCTACAGTTTTTCAACTGTTTATTTATAAATATTTTATTCATTTTACAGAAATTTAAAAAAAAATCGAACTGAAATATTGTTTATTTATTATTATTTGTTATTTATTTGAATATATGTATATTATTTTCTTTTTTCCCCCAATAAATTTCGGAGTCGCGAACCCAAAGCGTACATATCAAAGTGGGTACGCAGATTCTAGCCACCATTTTAGAAAAGATGGCTGCGTGTTTTTCAGTTACATCTATACATTTAATATTACGTGAAGTGCGCAATTGGTTTTCGGACCAGTGTCCACCTACTGCTCCCACGCATTTGTGACACATGCGCTTTACGGTATGCGATGCTTGTTCAGTGGCGGCTCAGGTATGACGTCATATACGTGCTGGGGTGCACTGGGTGCATGACTCCCGCAAAAACTTTTTATGTTCTAAAATGATATGTATGTGTCTTTCATATACATATTAGGGCAAGAGATTATCTAAGATATTCATAAAAATAATATATTTGTACTTATAATAAACATATTATTTTTAAATATATTTTCGCAAAGTTGTGTCGGGTGCGTGCTTCGTGAGCGCTGAGTGCGCGGATCCCATGTGACCTCAAAAAAAAAATGTCATTGGTTCATAACATTTCCCACTATAACTATTGAAGGACCCCACCCATTTTAATCATTCTTGTTGGAGCATCTTTACTACAAGAACCCTTTTTGCTTGTTTTTTTGGTGTTTTATAAAAAAATATCAAACAAAATGACATCTGGACAGCAGCAGCTGCAGGAGGAAGTATCTTTTGAAGAAGAATTCTTGCAGGAGGCACCATGTCCACAGAGGCCGGAATCTGTTGTGTAGAAATTCTTCACTTTTCCACCTGGAGAGAAGAAAGTAAATACGAACAGGTGACATGCAAAATTTGTGACCAAGTCCTGTCAAGAGGCAGTGAAATAAAACTACTCTTGTGGCACTGCTTCTATGTAGAAGCATCTCCAGACCACACATCCTCTCAATCTTGCTCGGGAGGAAATGAGGCGAGCTGCTTTGAATACCTCGCCTGCTGTGGCAAGTACCTCTGGAGCGTCCTCAAGAACACTTGGAATGGACATTAGGCCAGAATTCGCCTTTCTCGAGCAACACTGCGTGAAGTGTAAGAAAGATATATGCTTCGGTGAGCAGTAGGTGGATGCAGTTTGTGCTGCGCAACGCAACCCTCGTCGTTTTTTTTGTTGTTTTTGGAATGATAAGTAATTCCAAAAGTTTCCTGTTTTATTCATTCTTTTTTTCGTTCATTTTTGGAAAAAACACCAAAAAACATACACATTTAAAAAAAGAAAAAAGAAAAAAAAAGAAAAAAAAGTTCTTATCAGAACGACCTTATCTGGTTAAAGAAAAAACTTTAATTGCAAGGTAATGTGTGAAAGTTTGGTTAAATATATATGTATACAGCATGATTGACTGAAATAATGCATTAGTAGTGTATGGTGGATTTATAGGTGAATATTTATGAGGAAGTACTGCAGCGTGACACTTTGGCACTTCCGAAGCACAGGGATGTGACATATGTACATGAATATTTTGCAACTCTCTGCTTTCCTCTGCACTGCTGCACAAACTGCAGCCATGCGGTGACATAAACACCCTTGCAGCATGGTGCAAGGATGTCTGTGTCATGCGGTGATTGTTTTAGTGCAAGAAGGGACACCTTCCTGCAAAAAAACAATCACTAAAGGCATTTTCCTCTTTCAATGTATGCTGTGGAATGCAGCATGCATTCAAAGAGGAAAAAATGAGGAGAAATGAAAACAATTCTCCCCGTTGCACCTTGTTACACCAACTCTAGGATAGCGCACGGCCCAGCATTCACACATATCTCCAGATTTATGATTTCTCATAAATCTGGAGATGTGTCTTGTTCTATGGGTGCTGCGTGGGAACACCTACAGCAACACCTATGGAAAGCCCCTTCCATGCAAAGTTCTGTGTATGAAGGGGTCGTATTTACAAGGAGAGGAAAAACCATGCAGGGTGGCTTTTCCTCTCCTTGTAAATATGAAGGAGTGCCCGGCGCCATCACTGCATTACAAAAGGTGATGTTCTGGTCGCGCAGGGTGCTTGTGAATCTGCCCCATAAGTGCTTAGGTATTGGCAGACTGATACAAGAAGAACACAGTGCTGGATGGGTGATTGAGGAATTGCATGAGACTGACAGGAGGTATCCTACACTGCATGGGTACTACTTCAATATTTAATGGAGTGGACCAATAGTATGTATTTGCTTAGAGATTTGTAGGGATTAGGCACAGAATATTTTATGTGTGCTTGTGTTGGTGCCTAGGTCATTTTATACGAATACCACTAGTAACTAGAATGATGACAGTGCTGCAAACAGGGTGAACACTTAATGTATAAGTGCTTACATATTGGTGGTGTGATAGGATGAATAGATAGTGGTATATAAGTGATTAAAGAAATGCATGGGACAGACTAGACGATTCCTACACTGCAGGAGTACTAACTGGGTATTTAGAAGAGTGTATCAATAGTATGTAGCTAGTTAGAGGTCTGCTTGGATAGTACACAACATATTATAGCTGTACTTGTGTCAGTAGCTAGGCCATTTCATAAGTTCATGATTAGTAACTAGAATAATTACAGTATTACAAACAGAGTGTATAGTGATTCTATAAGTGCTTCGGTATTGGTGGAGTAATAGGATAAGTAGATAGTGCTGGATGGGTGATTGAAGAAATGCATGGGACAGAGAGGAGAATTCCTACACTGCATAAGCACTAACTGGGTATTTAGAAGAGCTTATCAATAGTTTGTAGCTGGTTAGAGATGTGCATGCATAGTGTACAAAATATTATACCTGCACTTGTGTTAGTGACTACGCCATTCCTTAAGTACACGACTAATAACTGGAGTCATTTCAGTGTTGCAAAGAAAGTGCGTGCTGAATTTATAAGTGCTTAGGTATTGGTGGAGTGATAGGATATGTAGATAGTGCTGGATGGGTGAATGGAGAAGTTCATGGGACAGACAGAAGGATTCCTAGACTGCATAGTTACTAACTGGGTATTTAGAAGAGATGTCTGCATGCATAGAGCACAAAATATTGTAGCTGAACTAGTATTGGTGTGTCTATGGTTTTGAGAATGGTAGTCTGTATTTTAGGGTGTGAGGAGGTGCATCAGATGATCACGTGGATGATGTCATCAGTGATGTAATTTGAGATTTATTCATTTATTTATTGTAGAGTTTTGTATAGTGCTAGCCAGACCCGAAGGAATTGGAGCGCTTCACAACATGGGTTAAAGCAGCATATTTAGGAGGTCATACACACATTGATTCAAGGCGTAATAGGAAGTCCTGAGTGATTGAATAATAAATACAAGGAAGGAAGACACTGAGTCATAGTAATGAGCACATGCAAGGAGGGGAAGCGGTATAAGTCTTGGTGAGGCAGTGATTCTGTCCTGCAAAGTGCAGGTTTAGGCTTTTCAGCCGTAATTATCCATGCGGGAGAGACCGGTTAAGGAAGTGGTCTTTTAGCTGTCTTTTGAAGTGGAAGAAGGAGGGGGTTGTTCTGACATGAACTGGGATGGAGTGCCAAATATTGGGGGCATTTCCAGAGAAGGATCATGACGCGTTTATTTTTTTGCAGATTTTCAGCGAGATGAGGAGTAGAGTGTTGGAGCTTCTGAGGCTTCTTGTCTGACCGGCCTTCTTGAGTTTGACGGCCAGGTAGGCTGATTTCCCTGTGTGAAGGGCTTTGTGTGTGAGGCAGGCCCTTCTGAAATTGGCACGCGTTTCAATTGGGAGCAATTTTAGCTCTCTGAGTGCTTGCGAGATATGATCAAACATCTTCACTCCGGTGACCATTCTTGCTGCTGCGTTGAACGTAGATCAGAGAAGCGGCTAGGTGGGATTCTGCTGTATCTGTGAGGGAAGCATTCCCGTAGTCTAGTCAGCACCAGGGATTGAGTGGCTTGTTTGGAGTCGTTAGGCGGGATGAAGGGTTTAATTTTGTTAAGAAGCCACAGGTTAAGGAAGCTGCTCTTAGCGGTGTTCTTAATGTGTTTGGTCATGTCAAGTTTGGGGTCAAGGTTGATTCCGAGCGATTTTACAGAATCCGCCGGGGTGAGCTTGACGTTTAGGATGTTGATTGCTTTTAGAAATTCTGCAATTTGGGCGTTCTCCTCTTTGTTGGAGATGAGGAGGATTTCTATTTTGTCTTTATTGAGTTTCAGGTGGTTTTATGATAGCCAGTGTTGGACGACTCTAAGAGTGTCGTTGAGTCTGTGATTATCATCAACGGAGATGTTTCAATGTAGATCTGGGTGTCGTCCGCATAGAGGTGGAAGGGGATGTTCGACTTTTTGAGTATGGTGGTGAGAGGTTTCATGTAGATGTTGAACAGTTGAGGGGATAGAACTGATCCCTGGCGGACACCTCTGCTGACGGAGTGAAGGTCTGATGAAAAGTTTCTAATCTTTATTCTTTGGCTGCGGTTCTGGAGAAAGGAGGAGAACCACTTGAGGACCACCTCTTCTGCCCCGACCCTATCATGGAGTACCTTAATGAGTAGGTTATGGTCTACAGTGTCGAAGACAGCAGATAAGTCCAGGAGAATGAGTAGGGAGCATTGGCCTGTTGAGAGGAGGGTTTGGTGATGGAGATCATTTTGGCTATCTCTGCTTTGGAGATGGGGTTGAAGACTTTCCAGTGTATTGGGGGAGCTTGTGAGTTGTAGGTCTAGTCCCTAGGGACGCACTCTTGTGTGGTGGACTGCGATTGACATCAAGGGAGAGCTCATCCATTGAGATTTTGTCGTTGAAGAAGTTAGCTAAGTTCTCCCACAAGTCTTTGGAGGCCAGAACTGAGGATGCAGGGGGTTTGGAAGTTTGTTATCGAATGATCTGAAGAGCTCCTTAGGCCTGTTTTTAGCATTGTCTAAAGCGTTGTAAAAGAAAGAGGTCTTTTCATTCTTGATGTTTTTTTTGTACATCCCACGTTTTATTTTGAGTTGGTCTTGGAGGATTGGGGACGGGTTGTTCCACCAGAGTCTTTCAGTGGCACTTAGTTGCCTTCTTTCAGAGTTTATGTCTGTGTTAAACCAGAATCTAGATGGGGTGTTACTGACTCTTTTTAATTTCAGAGGTACTATTTCCTCTGGAATGTCAGTTGTGTTGTAGTGGGTGATGAGATCTGTTGTGGTAAGATCCTCTGTGGGGATGGGAAGGAGAGAGTTTATCCTGACTTCCAAGTCTGCCTGGGGGATCTGAGTTAGATTTCTCACCTATTGAGTGGGAGTCCCGCTTGGGGGGCTGGCCTAGGAGCACTTGGTTGATAATAAGATGATGTGGTGGTCGGACCGGTCAACGAGCAGGATGTGGTCTATCGTGATTGAGTCCGGATGAGTAATAATGGCATCAAGGGTTGATCCTCCTTTGTGGGTTTCCTCTCCGCAGTGTTGGGTGAGGTTGTTGTTGTGTAGAAGCTCATTCAGGGTATGGATAAGAGGGATATTTATGTTATTCCAGTGAAAGTTGAGATCACCTAGAATTACGTTGGTGTTGTCACGAAGTGAGCAGTGGGCTATCAGGTCGGATAAATGTTCTCCGAATGCTGCGGTGTGGCCAAGCGGGTGGCAGAGTAGTGGTTTGTTCTCTCTTGTCTTGATGTTAGCAGTTAGAAATTCAAAGGTGTTGTAGTTGAAGGTGTTGGTTACCGTCACAGAGATGCTGGTCTTGTGTATGATAGCTACACCCTCACCTTGCTTGTCTCTTCTGTCCCTGTTGATGATCACAAAGAATGGGGGTACAAGTAAGTCCATGAATGGGGATGAGTTCTCATTAAGCCATAATTTGGTGATGAAGGTGATGTCAATGTCATGATTAAGCTCTGTTGCATGTTTGGTAGCTGATCTGCAAATTATGAGCATGCCCTTGGTGAAAGACAGCCCATTTTTGAGTTTCTTCATTAAGGGGGCCCTGGGGATGATCGTGAGGAAGAATGGGGGTCTTGGGCCTATGGGAGGGGAGTGGTCTCTTCTAAATCTTGTGATGATTTGGAAATTGTCTTTAGGGGAGAGTGAAGAGGCAGTGTCATACGAGGAGGCAAGCTCCATCGCTTCACTCGTGAACATTGTCGGTCTAGATCTTTTGGGTCTCTGAGTCTGGTTAGAAAGAGGGGTTGAGATCAGATTGCACCCCTGCACTTTAGCGTATCTTTGATGATTAGAGCTGGAGGAAGTCTCGGACGGATGTGGTCGCGGGCGCGGGTTGCGCTCTCAAAGTGTATTGAGGTTCAGTAGGATATCTTGGAGGCCCAGGATTATAGTTTCTAGTTGGCTTTCTAGCAGAACGAGAAGCTAAGTCGTTTTCCCAGGGGAGTACTGGGCAGGGTGGTCCCGGTAGGGGGAGAGCTTGTCCGAGTTGAGCTTTTTTATGGTGTCGGTGGTGTCCACCTTACCACTGTGGGTAGCCGTGGGAGGTGGAGGCAAGGAATTGCGCTGTGGTGATGGCATTCTCATGTGTGTGGGTGAAGGGAGGGTGCAGGGAGTCGTATCTAGTGGGATAGGGTTGGTGGTTACTGGTTGGGGGTGGCATCGTGAGAGGGGAGGTGGTAGGCAACGTACGATCTGGGGTTTGAGAACCTCCGAAGTATATTGGCGAGTATGAAGGTGGGGATAAGAGCTGTGCGTGTTGGGAGCGAGGGGTAAGGGGTGGGGGCAGGGGTCAAGGGGAGGGAGGACGTCATTATAGGCGCTAGGCGTGGGATAGGATTCTTGAATCCCATCGCAGTACGATGTGTCCAAGGCTAGGGAGTGAGTCGGTCGGGGGAGGCGAGCATGAAAGTGAGCATTGCATAGCGAGGGGAAGAGGGAGTCTAATGCCTCTAGGATGTTGTTATTGGCTTGGTTTAGGACTGTACTATTAGGGTATATGGTCATCGAGGTGTTGCCACTGCGCAAAGGGCGATTGGGGGATGAGAACGTCAGTGTACAGCTGTGGGGAGGTGTTGGTGGTTTTGGAAATGTGGAGATGCATACTGAGAATGGAGTTCCAATTTTCTGGTCTGTATGGAAAATGAGATCCATTTTCAGCTGGCCTCTGGGGGAGCAGTGGTAAATGTCCGCAACAAGAGTTTCTGGGTGTTGTTTGATCAATTTGTGTTTTAATCTTCTGGCTTTAAGGTAGAGGTTGGGGGGGAAATTATGGTAAAGAAGTTCGGGCCATTAGGTTTGAGGAGGTTGGCAGCAGGGGAGCTGAGGGTGGTTGGTGTGGTAGAAGGCATTGTGTCCGCTTGGGGGGGTAGCTCCTTCGAGTTCAGCTCTGCCTGATTGGGTGCGAATAGGACCGGCTATTCTGTTCTGATCTGGGAGTACGAGTTCGGCAATTTGGGAGGGCTGATGCGACTGGGAGGATGGGCTGGGGATGCAGTTGAGTGCAGTCTAGGGATGGGCATTGCGCTAGTGACAAGAGGCGGAGTCGGGATTGCAATGATTTAGTCACTAGAAGTTAGGATTTGAATCCTCGGAAAGGGTAAGTAGGGGACGAGGTAGTAGTAATAAGGAGCGGCAGGACTTTAGGAGGCTAGAGCGTGTCTTTTATGTGGGAGTAATGGGTGCTCAGTCATTGATTCAACGTGGTTGTATAGTCGATCTGGGAGATCTTGGGGAGGTTGCTATGGAACAGGAATGAATGTGATCTCATGGAGGGGTTGGGGGAGAATTAAAGCCAAGAGGGGGTCATCATCCTGGGTACAGGAATCAGAGATATGGAGGGGATGAAGAGTGCTGTTTTGTGAGACTGTGCGGAGTTGACACAATGGAGGGGTAGGAGGAAATTAAGGAAATTGATCAGTGTTATTAACCGAGTAGGCATTGGTTGCGAACCGACATTTTAGGGTCAGGCATCGGAGTCACAGGACATGAAACTCTTTATCCAGGGACAGCTTTTCTAAAGGGATTGTTTCAGGAGCAAGGAACCAATGGGCAGACCCTTCCTCTGGAGTTGGATAGGGTTGGATCGGGAACTCACCAGAATTGCTGAAATTGCTTGCTGGATAATGCGATTATGTGGTACAAAAGGGGGTGGTGATGGACGGAGCATTTGAACCAATCAAACACTCACACCCAGTGAAAAGATCTGGCTTTAATCCATCACCGTTCTTTAGCCCACTCTGCCACCCCAGTTCAGACATGGCCATATGCAAATCAGTCTGACCCATGAGGCACAGGGTCAGACTGATTTGGATATGGTCATGCCTGAACTTGGGTGGCAGAGTGGGCTAAAGAACGGTGATGGAATAAACCTACATCTGTTGACTGGGTGTGAGTGTTTGATTGGTTCAGATGCTCCGTCCATCACCACCCCCATAGAACCGCTTTGTTTGCCATAAGTTGGCAGGGTATGCTCAGACCTGAGTCCCTTGCTCACTTTGCCACTGGATTCAAGCAAGCCTGGCTGAAGACGGCTGGAATGTTAGAAACCCGTCCTAGGAAGCTTGTTTCCGGTCCAGGGAAGGCATGGCTTGGCAGTACGGGCTGGGCTGTTCCCATGAGGCACAGGCTCAGACTGATTTGCATATGGCCATGTCTGAACTGGGTTGGCAGAGTGGGATACAGAACGGTGATAAAATAAACCCAGATCTGTTGACTGGGTGTCAGTGTTTTATTGGTTCAGATGCTCCGTCCATCCCCACCCCCTTTTGTAACGCTTTGTTCGCCATAAGTTGGCAGGGTATGCTCAGACCTGAGTCCCTTGCTCACGTTGCCACTGGATTCAAGCAAGCCTGGCTGAAGACGGCTGGAATGCTCGAAACCGGTCCAAGGAAGCTTGTTTCCGGTCCAGGGAAGGCATGGCTTGGCAGTTCGGGCTGGACTGTTCCCTTGAGGCACAGGGTCAGACTGATTTGCATATGGCCATGTCTGAACTGGGTTGGCAGAGTGGGATAAAGAACGGTGATAAAATAAACCCAGATATGTTGACTGGGTGTGAGTGTTTGATTGGTTCAGATGCTCCGTCCATCCCCACCCCCTGTTGTACCGCTTTGTTCGCCATAAGTTGGCAGGGTATGCTCAGACTTGAGTCCCTTGCTCACTTTGCCACTGGATTCAAGCAAGCCTGGCTGAAGACGGCTGGAATGCTAGAAACAGGTCCTAGGAAGCGTTTTCCGGTCCAGGGAAGGCATGGCTTGGCAGTTCGGGCTGGACTGTTCCCTTGAGGCACAGGGTCAGACTGATTTGCATATGGCCATGTCTGAACTGGGTTGGCAGAGTGGGATAAAGAACGGTGATAAAATAAACCCAGATCTGTTGACTGGGTGTGAGTGTTTGATTGGTTCAGATGCTCCGTCCATCCCCACCCCCTTTTGTACCGCTTTGTTTGCCATAAGTTGGCAGGGTATGCTCAGACCTGAGTCCCTTGCTCACTTTGCCACTGGATTCAAGCAAGCCTGGCTGAAGATGGCTGGAATGCTGGAAACCAGTCCTAGGAAGCTTGTTTCTGGTCCTGGGAAGGCATGGCTTGGCAGTTCCGGCTGAACTGTTCCCATGAGGCACAGGGTCAGACTGATTTGCATATGGCCATTTCTGAACTGGGGCGGCAGAGTGGGCTAAAGATCGGTGATGGATTAAACCCAGATCTGTTGAACTGGGTGTGAGTGTTTGATTGGTTCAGATGCTCCGTCCATGACCACCCCCTTTTGTACCGCTTTGTTCGCCATAAGTTGGCAGAGTATGCTCAGACGTGAGTCCCTTGCTCACTTTGCCACTGGATTCAAGCAAGCCTGGCTGAAGACGGCTGGAATGTTAGAAACCGGTCCTAGGAAGCTTGTTTCCGGTCCAGGGAAGGCATGGCTTGGCAGTACCGGCTGGGCTGTTCCCATGAGGCACAGGCTCAGACTGATTTGCATATGGCCATGTCTGAACTGGGTTGGCAGAGTGGGATAAAGAATGGTGATAAAATAAAACCAGATCTGTTGACTGGGTGTGAGTGTTTGATTGGTTCAGATGCTCCGTCCATCCCTACCCCCTTTTGTACTGCTTTGTTCACCATAAGTTGGCAGGGTATGCTCAGACCTGAGTCCCTTGCTCACTTTGCCACTGGATTCAAGCAAGCCTGGCTGAAGACGGCTGATATGCTCGAAACTGGTCCTAGGAACCTTGTTTCCGATCCAGGGAAGGCATGGCTTGGCAGTTCGGGCTGGACTGTTCCCTTGAGGTACAGGGTCAGACTGATTTGCATATGGCCATGCCAGAACTGGGGTGGCAGAGTCGGCTAAAGAATGGTGATTGATTAAACCCAGATAAGTTGACTGGGTGTGAGTGTTTGATTGGTTCAGATGCTCCGTCCATCACCACCCCCTTTTGTACCGCTTTGTTTGCCATAAGTTGGCAGTGTATGCTCAGACGTGAGTTTCTTGCTCACTTTGCCACTGGATTCAAGCAAGCCTGGCTGAAGACGGCTGGAATGCTAGAAACCGGTCCTAGGAAGCTTGTTTCTGGTTCAGGTAAGGCATGGCTTGGCAGTTCGGGCTGGACTGTTCCCATGAGGCACAGGGTCAGACTGATTTGCATATGGCCATGTCTGAACTGGGGTGGCAGAGTTGGCTAAAGAAAGGTGATGGATTAAACCCAGATAAGTTGACGTGGTGTGAGTGTTTGATTGGTTCAGGTGCTCCGTCCATCACCACCACCTTTTGTACCGCTTTGTTTGCCATAAGTTGGCTGGGTATGCTCAGACATGAGTCCCTTGCTCTCTTTGCCACTGGATTCAAGCAAGCCTGGCTGAAGACGGCTGGAATGCTAGAAACCGGTCCTAGGAAGCTAGTTTCCTGTCCAGGGAAGGCATGGCTAGGCAGTTCAGGCTGGACTGTTCCAATGAGGCACAGGTTCAGACTGATTTGCATATGGCCATGCCAGAACTGGGGTGGCAGAGTCGGCTAAAGAATGGTGATTGATTAAACCCAGATCTGTTGAAAAGGTGTGAGTGTTTGATTGGTTCAGATGCTCCGTCCATCACCACCCCCTTTTGTACCGCTTTGTTCACTATAAGTTGGCAGGGTATGCTCAGACGTGAGTCCCTTGCTCACTTTGCCACTGAATTCAAGCAAGCCTGGCTGAAGACAGCTGGAATGCTAGAAACAGGTCCTAGGAAGCGTGTTTCCGGTCCAGGGAAGGCATGGCTTGGCAGTTCGGGCTGGACTGTTCCCATGAGGCACAGGGTCAGACTGATTTGCATATGGCCATGTCTGAACTGGGGTGGCAGAGTTGGCTAAAGAACGGTGATGGATTAAACCCAGATACGTTGACTGGGTGTGAATGTTTGATTGGTTCAGATGCTCCGTCCATCACCACCCCCTTTTGTACCGCTTTGTTTGCCATAAGTTGGCAGTGTATGCGCAGACGTGAGTCCCTTGCTCACTTTGCCACTGGATTCAAGCAAGCCTGGCTGAAGACGGCTGGAGTGCTAGAAACCGGTCCTAGGAAGCTTGTTTCCGGTCCAGGGAAGGCATGGCTAGGCAGTTCGGGCTGGACTGTTCCCATGAGGCACAGGGTCAGACTGATTTGCATATGGCCATGTCTAAACTGGGGTGGCAGAGTGGGCTAAAGAACGGTGATGGATTAAACCCAGATCAGTTGACTGGGGGTGAGTGTTAGATTTGCTTAAACGCTCTGTCCATAATCCCCTTTTGTATCGCTTTGTTCGCCCTAAGTTGGCAGGGTATGCTCAGACGTGAGTCCCTTGCTCACTTGGCCACTGGATTCAAGATAGCATGGCTGATGAGGATTATGAATCCGAAACCGGTCCCAGGATGCTTGTTTCCGGTCCTGGGAAGACATGGCTTGGCAGTTTGGGCTGGACTGTTCCCATGATGCACAGGGTCAGACTGATTTGCATATGGCCATGTCTGAACTGGGGTGGCTGAGTGAGCTAAAGAATGGTGATGGAAGCCACGCATATCTATCATGGCGGCACTTGATATTTTCACGGGTTTCTGTGAAAACTCCGGATTTTGTATCCACTGGATCAAATCTCACCCTTACGTACTCCTTGGCTACACCCCGAGGCTCCCAAACACATGCCCGATCACAGTGGCAGAGGATGGTTTCAAATACCTTGGAGTCTTTGTTTCCACAGACAAGACTAAGATTTACGAAAGTAATCTACTACCGCCTCTGAGACGGCTCCAATGTGATGCCAAATCCTGGCAGCAAATCCCATTGTCATTGCTGGGCCGAGCGGCCCTCTTTAAAATGATGGCACTGCCAAGATTTCTTTATGCCTAACAAAATTATCCAGACCTGGTACCTAACTCGTATTTTGTAGCAATTGAAGCGGTGCAGCGGGACCACCTCTGGGCAGGTGCGCCTAGAATTGCATTGCATAAACTCACACTGGGATGGTACGACGGTGAGATAGCCCTCCCTGACATCTGTAAATATTACTGGGCCGCTCACCTCTCTGTGAATAACCAAGGGACATATAGCGACGGTAACGATCCCGGGTATGGGATGGACAGATGGCTACTTCCTGGGGGAAATTATGAAGCTGCACTCTACTCCAAACCGGGTAAATACCAACTCACGGGACCGACAAAACACTCAGTGCAAATATGGCACATAGCACAGCGGAAGCTTGGTTGGTCAAATATCCTTACCATGGCAACTCCACTATGGGCGTCCAAAAAACTAGGCAACTTGGGACGTACCAAGTGGTTCCACAACTGGGACCTTATAGGAATCTCGCAAATTAAAGACTTTTGGGGCCCCAAAGGGATCCATTCCTTTGTCCACTTGCAAGAAATACACAAACTAGCAGAAACTGAATATTTCAGATACATGCAAGTAAGACACTCCCTCCAGTTGAACATTCTGCCAGGGACAAAACTACCCCAAGCCTCCCCGCTCGAAGACAGACTACTAGATGGACACATGCCAGAACATGCCATCCCTCTCACATACAAAAAAATGATTAATAATCCCCCTGACTCGCTCCTTTCCCTTAAAGAGAAATGGGTTGCTGATGGGCTAGAGATTGACGAAGAAGAATGGATGTATGCGCTTGCCTCCCCTAAGGAGGTGGGGATTTCGGCCAGACTGCGGCTAATCCAACTGAAAATGTTGCACAGAGTCTACACCTCCTGCACAAGACTACAGTTGATGGGGAGGGGGGGAGAAGGGATCTGCAGGAGGGGTTGTGGTGAGACGGGCTCTTTCTTCCATATACTGTGGGATTGCCCAAAGGTGCGAAGATACTGGAGACGGGTGGTGCAATTCATGCAAGAAGTATGGGGGGTAGATATTCGCTCAGAGGCTAAGAGATGTCTCCTGAATGTCTGGGAGCCTACGGACCTGCCTACAAAAGGGAAAATTTGGGTAACACTTGGACAAAAGTTGGCAAAAAGAAACATCGCCAGATTGTGGGGCGCCCCTACCCCACCGAAACTGGTAGACTGGCAAAATGACATGGACTGGTGCATGCTGCAGGAAAAGACTGTGTACGCGGCAAGAGGGTGCCCTCGGAAATGGGGGGAGGTGTGGTCATGCTGGAATGACTTCAGAGGTAACATCTGGGAGCCTCCGCAGGCCCAACAGACTGGCTTAGAAGATATAGAATGAAAATTGTTTCTCTACAGCTGTAATGAATGTACCGTATTGTCATTGTATTACTGGTGTTGTAACAGACTCTAACATGTGACTTATTGGCCGCGTTTGTTCTCACTAATCTAAAATAAAAAATAATTTATAAAAAAAAAGAATGGTGATGGATTAAACTCGGATCAGTTGACTGGGGGTGAGTTTTTGATTTGCTAAAACACTCCGTCCATCATCCCCTTTTGTATCGCTTTGTTGGCCCTAAGTTGTCAGGGTATGCTCAGACGTGAGTCCCTTGCTCACTTGGCCACTGGATTCAAGAACGCCTGGCTGATGAGGATTATGAATCCGAAACCAGTCCCAGGATGCTTGTTTTTGGTACAGGGAAGACATGGCTTGGCAGTTCGGGCTGGACTGTTCCTATGAGGGACAGGGTCAGACTGATTTGCATATGGCCATGTCTGCACTGGGGTGGCTGAGTGGGCTAAAGAACGGTGATGGATTAAACCCAGATCAGTTGAATGGGGGTGAGTGTTTGATTTGCTCAAACGCTCTATCCATCATCCCCTTTTGTATGGCTTGGTTCACCCAAAGTTGGCAGGGTATGCTCAGACGTGAGTCCCTTGCTCACTTGGCCACTGGATTCAAGATAGCCTGGCTGATGAGGATTATGAATCCGAAACCGGTCTCAGGATGCTTGTTTCCGGTCCAGGGAAGACATGGCTTGGCAGTTCGGGCTGGACTGTTCCCATGAGGCACAGGGTCAGACTGATTTGCATATGGCCATGTCTGAACTGGGGCGGCTGAGTGAGCTAAATAATGGTGATGGATTAAACCCAGATCAGTTGACTGTGGGTGAGTTTTTGATTTGCTCATCCCCTTTTGTCCATCATCCTCTTTTGTATCGCTTTGTTCGCCCTAAGTTGGCAGGGTATGCTCAGACGTTAGTCCCTTGCTCACTTGGCCAATGGATTCAAGATAGCCTTGCTGATGAGGATTATGAATCCGAAACCGGTCCCAGGAGGCTAGTTTCTGGTCCAGGGAAGACATGGCATGTCAGTTCGGGCTGGACTGTTCCCATGAGGCACAGGGTCAGACTGATTTGCATATGGCCATGTCTGAGCTGGGGTGGCTGAGTGAGCTAAATAATGGTGATGGATTAAAACCAAATCAGTTGACTGGGGGTGAGTGTTTGATTTGCTCAAACACTCCGTCCATCATCCCCTTTTGTATCGCTCAGGACACAGTTACACATGTGGAATAGGCTTGTG